>NW_007726268.1:184588-219801 GCF_000696425.1 Galeopterus variegatus | reverse complement strand
CCCGGCCGGGCGGGAGGGCGCGGGCGGCCCGAGCAGGCCCCGAGCAGGCCCCGAGCAGGCCCGGCCTCCGAGACGGGGAAGGAGGCTCGCCGGACGGCCCTTCCGGGGAGGCCCTGACCTCTGAGCGATCTCGGGCAGACCGGGCCCAATCTTGAGCCAGACCCTAGGCCGGCCGGCCACGAGCAGGCCCCCCAGGGGGTCCCCGGGTGCCCCACGCCTGGCCGCCATCAGTGAGGCTGGCATCAGCCTGGCGATTCTGGGATTGGGGCCAACTCCCGAGTTCCACTAAAGCCCCGCTGCCTGGCGCAGTGGGCACAGTGTCAACAGCCACTTCCTCCGCACTTGACAATAGGTTCCTCGACATTCATCAGACCCCCACTCTTCGCCAGGCACTGTCCTGGGGTATGAGAGCGTGACAGGGATGTGGGTTTCCATTCAGGTCTTTGCTTCTGGGATGGCTGATTACAAATGCAGCCACCACCTTGTCTCGTGGGGGCCCTTCCCTGGAGTGGCCTATGGACCTCTCCTCTGCAAGAAGGGTCATCTGGCAACAGTCTGAGCAGGCTGTCCCTACAGCCTCCCACCCCACTCAGGGAGAGGAGACAAGAGAGGTGATGAGAGCAGGGTGCGTGCGGTGGTTAACACCATAGCTCCAAGTCACCTCAGTCACCTTTCCCTGGAGATGGAAGGCCAGTTGGAGGGTGGTGGGGGTAAGTGCCAGGTGGTGGAGGAGCCATGGGGGAGGGCAGAGGCGGCACCTGCTGGATGGTGAGTGTGCCATGAAGGAGGGTCTTGGCTTCTGCTGAGGCTCAGATACAGAGTTCAGGGAATGATGACCCAGTTGGGGGCTCTTCCCAGGAGTCCTAAAAATAAAAATCTGTTACCCCATACTGCCCACATCTTGATTGCTCAAAGTTGGCACCCCTTTCTCAGTTACCTCCAGCTAGTTCCATAGGCCACTCCTCTTATTTTGAGTTTCTTCTTCATTAGCAACCTTAAAACAAGAAAATAGCAAAGCCATTCCCCTAGCGTGGCACCCCACACTTGCCCCCCCATCCCCCATCTTGCTGCCCACCTGTAAGCTATGCTGTCATCTTCCCCGTGTGGACAGCCCCCCTCAGCTTTCAGCCGTGGTCCCTGGCACAGGGCAGACCCTCAAAGCCACCACATGGACTAGAGCTTCAGCATCCTGCAGGCAAGTCCTTTTGTCTGCTTTTTCTTCTTCAGCGCCTGGCATGCAGCATGTGCTCAAAAGATAGCTGTTGAATGAGCGAAGGGAATTCCTTTGAAACCCTCGGCTTTCCTGACATAAAATTCAATGCTAATTGGATCTATTTTCTTCAAAAGATTTTACAGCAGCTGAATGTTTTCACACATTTGTAAAGGGTACTAAGAGCGTGTATAAAGATCTATCACTCTCTTTTTCTGTTTGCAAATACATTGCAGACAGGCACACGGCTCTCTAGAGGAGGTTTCAGACAACTGGGGGATCTTCCTAGAGGGTGAGAAACTTGAGCTGTGCCCTGATGGATGAGATAGGACTTCCACAGGGGAAGAGGTCAGGGGAAGGCATCCTATATGGGGAGAAGTCCTGGGGGAAAACACAGACGCAGAGTATGTCCAGGGGGCTCTGAAGCCAGGGTGGTTAGAACAAGAGTTCCTGGAGAATAGAGAAGGAATAAGTAATGGAGGTAAAATGGAGAGTCTTCGGTTCACTCTACAGACTTTCGCAAACTGAAGAGGGATTCAAGAAGAATTTCAGAAAGTCGGATCTGGCAGATGTGTGTACAGCGAGTTAGAGGTGGAAACTGTCAGTGGAGAGATCATTTTGGAGACTGAATAACCCCAACAGCCCCCAAAAAGGACGAACAAGATGATTCAAGTGAACCAACATTTATCCAGCACTTGCAATAAACACAAAGCAAGAGAAAAAGTTAGATGCTTGTTAGGAGCAAATATTCGTAATTCTGGTTTTAAGCCACCCCTGAATCGAAGAAATCCAAACTAAACAGAGAGCTAAGGAATTATTCCACTTCCAGTGCCTGCCAATTTCCTCAAGATGCAGCTTGTGACAGATACAAATATATTCCAGGAAAGTACTTTCCCCTTTTCACTGAAGACTTTATAGGCTTTAACATAAATAAAGACAGGAAGCACTTTGTTTAGATCATTTTTTATGAAGGTATTAATCCATGTCTTAGTATATACTCCATTGTTAATGAACAATTCACCTCTATTTAATTTTCTTTAAAAAATGAAAGTTTAAAACAAATTCCCAGATCTTTAATGCAACCCAAGAAGCAACTTATGTTTTTGATGACTTGAGGGCCCAACTGGGAGTTCAGATTTAACATAGAAGTTCAAGAAAAGATTAAAAACTTCTGGGAAGAAATCAGAATACAGTTTCCAAGACTTACGAAGTTTTTTGGTACAGTTCACATTCCAGGACATTTTTGAACTTGTATCATGTAGGATGGCTCTAGGTGTCTAAAATGTGCATTTATATGTTAAGTTCATGCTAGAGTTTACCTGTATAAAATCTCCTAATGCCTGCTTAGACCCAGCTGATCTCCATGAGTTTCCCAGATTCCATTATGTCTGATATGAGAAAGAAACATTCATGTCCTCGGTGCACTTGCTTCATGCTTTCTGGAGTTTTCTTTCATTCATTCATCATTCATTCACTTTATTGAACATCAGTTCTGAATAGCTCCAGGCTCTGTCAGGCTTTGGGGATACCATAGTGTGCATGTGTGTGTATGTGTGTTTATATACAAGAGTACTTCAAAATGTTTGTGGAAAAATAGAAGTGAAAGATAATACAAATCTTTCCATAAACATTTTGAAGTACCTTTGTATGCATGTGTTTGTGGCGGAGGAGGGAGCAAATCTAGCAGTAAAATCCAGAAATCCAGTCATTGGGAACAGGCTGCATTAGAAAAGGCCCCTTGGGGGCCGGCCCAGTGTTCGGATCCCACATACAGACCGGTTCCCGCTCACTGGCTGAGCGAGGTATGGGTGCAGCACTGGGGGTTGCGATCCCGTTGCCGGTCCTGGTCCGGTACGGGCGCGACACTGAGGGTTGCGATCCGTTGCCGGACACGAAAAAAAGACAAAAAGGAAAAAAAAAAAAAAAAAGAAAAGGCCCCTTGGACTAGGATGAGATCTTTCAGTTGGGTCTTGAGGGATGGGCTGAAGTATTCCAGACAGTCTGATCCCTGACCAAAGAATCGTTCCTGCAAGGGCCTGAAGAACTAAAGGGCATGGTCCATTCCAGTACTAAGAGCTTGTGTGGCTGGGCACAAAGTGTGCATAAGGTATAGATGGAGCCACAGAGTGTGGACTTGACCTTGAGGGTAACTGAGAGCCCGTGGAAGTGCCTCAGTCAGGACTAACATGAAATAAAGGCAGGGTCACTTCTGGTTGAGAACGATCTGCTGCTTTGTGAACCCAGAGGAAACAGAGGCAGGCTCAGCTCCAATGATCTCCCTCCATGATGCCGTATGGAAGCAGCCCCCACCAACAGAGACTGCGACACTCGTGTGACCTCCCAAGTGTCACTCATCACCGGGTCCTAAGTGCCTAAGTGCATCAGGGAGTGCCTAGGTTACATTCTGTAACTGGTGACACCAGACATGCCACCTGGATTTGCACTAAATCTTCCTGATGGAATGAAAAAGAACTCATTTCCATGGACAGCACATTACTCTAGAAACTTTTATGGAAAATTCATTCACTTATGGAAAAGTTGAAAAACTAGTATAATGAACATGTGTATACCCTTCACCTTGATTCATATATATATTTATATATATACATATATTTTTGTATATATGCATATGTGTGTACATATATTTTGTTTCCTGCACCATTTAAAATAAGTTGTACACATTTACCCCTAAATGCCTTAGTGTCTCTCTCTTAGGAACAAGGTCACTAGTCCACACAATCACAATAATATCCCAATCATACCCATGGAAATCTGACATCGAAATACTGTTATCTAATATACAGTCCACATTGAAATTTCCTTAATTGTTCCCAAGTGTCTTTCATGGCTTTTTCTTTTTAAATCCAGAATCTAAATAAGAATCAGGCATTCTGTTTGGTTGTCAAGCCTCTCTGGTCTCCTTTAATCTAGAACAATCCCTGCCTTTGCCTTACATGACATTGACATGTCTTGTAGAAGGTCTCACCATCTAGATTCATCTGTTTCCTCATGATTAGAGTCGGGTTAAACGTTTTTGGTAAAAAATATGTTGTTTCCCACTGCACCTCACCAGGAGGCACATGACCTAAATGCCCCCCAGTATTGGCCCAGGTTGGTTACTTGGTTTAAGTGGAGTCTGCCAAATCTCATGGTAAAAGTACATTTCCCCTTTTATAATTAATAGAGTTAAAACCAATTTCCTCTTTGTATTCTGGGAGTGACACTTTGAGGCTATTACTGTCTGGGTCCCTACACCCTTTTCCTCAATGTCTTTAGTATCCGTTGATGATCTCTGCCTAAATCAAGCACTGTTTGTAATGTGGTGATCTTCCAGCTCTATCATCCCGTCTGTATTTATCACCTGGAATTCTTTGGCAAAGATGACCTTTCCCCCCACCTCCCCGGGTCTGGCTACATATTAGTGGAGTCCAGTACAAAATGAAAATGGAGAGCCTCTTTTTCAAAACAGAATTTCAAATGGCAACAGCACAGCCTTACACCAGCACAGGCCCAGGCGACTGCAAGGACCGCATGTTCACAGGGCCAGTGCTCCTGTACGTGTGCATATTTGCCCGTCATTCAATATCACTGCTCCAAGTGTCCCCATTTAGGCCAGGGAGACCCCACCAGCCTAGCTCCTCTGTCTTTTTGACATGTTCTTATCAGGTTGTGAGGACTTCTGTCCTCCCTGGAACAATAAGATAATCACCAGTCTCACTTGTTCCTTCCTTGTCCTACATCTAGAGTCAGCCAGTTCTCCAAGAAATCCTGGCTCCTTCCCGTGGGGGAACGGCTGGTTAGAAAACAAGAGCTTTGCACTTAGAAAGCCAGCTCTGTGCCCTGGGGGTGCTCACTGCGACTTGGGTGTCGTTGCTTGCATCCTCTTAGAGGACAGAGGTAGGATTTGTTTTTTTTAATATTGTGAGCTCACACTGACTTCTCCCATTCAAATCCCACGTTCCAAGGCTCTCCCTCACCTGCCCATCTTCCATATGTGACCTCCTCTCCCACAGGGGAACCCTGGTTCCCAGTTGCCCTCATCTGGATGCTCATTTGCTCTTTCCCACACCTGCCAACAGCCTCCACTTGGCACAACAAACCTACAACATAAAGTTCAAGATTTCTTTGTTCTTTCTGTTCTTAGAGTTTATCCCATGGATATTTTCAAAATTTACTTGATTTTTGTGTGGTTTTTCAATACAATGTACACTTAGGTTCATGTATCTGTTTTGTATTTAATGTAAGGGGTTTGCTGTTTTCATTCTTTCACATCTTCTTTCCTGAACACATAAAACATTTATATCATCCAAAAGTCAAAACTGTAAAAAATGCTCACAGAAGTCTCCCCCATCCTTCCCTTTCCCCCTTTTTTTCACTCATCCCTTGTAGGTAACCATTTTTATTAGCGTTTGGTTTATCTTCCCTGTTTCTTTTTGGAAAAAAAAAAGAAAAAGATTGTACATATTCATGGATCTTCCGCAAAAGGTAGCATACTGCAGGTCATCTTTTGCACTTTGCTTGAAAAGCACATTTTGTAATCTCATCTGCAAGTGCTGTGTTTTTACTTTCCCATATCAGTGGGATGAGAGAATGTGTTAATAAAAATGTACTAGCAGAGCCATTTATTAACAACAAAAAGTGTTCCTCCTCACATCAGTTTTTAGGACTTCTCGATGAAGTGAGGGGGCTGAACTAGCTGCGGAGATCCCTTGCCGTTCCAGCAGCCTAAATTATTCTCCCAGGAAGGGCACAGTGTTACGACAGCAATAACGCTCGTGTCTCGGGAACTAAATTCCTATTTATTTCTGAACACCAGCAAAATTATGTTTATAGCTGAAAAAGTTTTCAAGGGCATTTTGAAGACCTGGAGCTGTGGGACAGGGAGGCTGTGGGAAGGAAAAGAGAAATAATTAACAGACCAAATGTGGTTCCACATTCCTTTAAGCAAACTCAACATATGGAAATAGAGACTTATAGAAAAGCAAAATTAGGGGGTAAATGTTTATTTTGATCAAGGAATCTTTTCTTTACAAAAACCTTCACTTATAGGATCCTTTTAAATGGTATGTTTCTCTAGTGCATTGAAAATGATTCAATCTTGAAAAACCTGAGTCACAGTTTTTCCAGAAACACCCTAGTGTTTATTGCACGTCTATCTGTAGTATCTGAATGTAGATCTTTGAAAAAGTAAAAAAGAATCATAAATCTGTTGCTGAGAATTTTGGCAGCTGAACAGCGTGAGGAAAGGGTGGGGGAAGGAAAAACTAACCAGAAATTGTTAGTTTTTTTTAAGAGCAGTGAGAAGGAAATTCAGTATTTTTCTCACTAAATCCAGAAGGTTCCATATTTTGGGCTGATTCATACTTATGGATGGAAACTACTAAAATGCACCAACCTTACTTACATTATAATGTAGGTTAAAATGCTAGACTTGAAATAAGATCACTTATCCATTCTCAGTGATTTACAAAACTCGAGTGACATTATAACCCAGGGTAAAAAGCATTCCAGTCAGTTTCGTGGTTTTCCTAACATCTTCATAATTTCAATAATGCTTAAACATTACCTATGAGAACCATAAATAGACATTTGAAGTCTTAACACGTTCAGGACACATAGTAAACATGCTCTATAAAGTACTATTTTTAAAACAGGATTTCTCTTGTTACATTATAAACTCAGCAGCACGTGAAACCAAGTAGTGTATACATCTCTCTTTCTTAAATGAGAGGCTGCTTTCCATTTCCTAATACTCTTGGGGCCACAGAAAAGAGGGGCTGGTATGTGGAGCAGGACACAGCTGTCTGTTGAGAGCAGCATTCCGCAGGATGGACTTTGGGAATCGGGAGGGTGAGGGGGTGGCAGCCAGCTTGGGGGACTCATCAGGATGGGGTCCTGGGGGGCTTTGTCAGCTCAGTGTCGTGCAAAGTATGCCTCCACAAGGCACGACTAAGTGCTGAAGTTCTGTGTAAATTTAATTATTAGCATGAACTGAAGGTACTGTCATTGTTTAACTCATCGACCTTTTAAATGGATAACCAACCTTGAGGCTTAATTGGATTTTAAAAAAATCAATTTCTAGCTATTGCGTAGTGTTGAAATGAAGTGCTGCATTCTCAGGCGATTGTAAAATCAGTTTTGCTCAAGACTCTTTTTATTATTTACAACTTTAAAATGACATTATCCATCTTGGTAGGCGTTTTACGTACTCACATACCTTTTGTAAACAACCACAAATATATATGTACGTACACTGAGTCACATCACAGAAGCATCATTATTTTCTGTCGGGCAGCAGGCTGATTCATCAGCAGCAATCTCTTCACACCAATTACACAAAAAACAGAGCTGGAGATAATGACATACCACTGTTTGCAAATCTCCCTTGGCCTCAGCCGGTCTCATCTTTGTAATAAGAAAAAAATCCTTGAGGAAGCTTTTTACCAAATCACATCTTGACCATTAAATCCTTCTTGAAGAAGGTCATTTAATTTTGGAAATAAATGAACAATTAAAATGGCATAAGTAGAAATAGTACTGGTCTGGAAATTAGAAAGTAGATGATTCTAGTCCTGGCCTGCATTACACTAGTTTTGTGACCTTGGCAAGTCCTCTTGTAGGTCTCAGTTTCCCTATCTGGGAAAGGGGGAGGTTGGGGTGGAAGGAGATGCTCTCTTTGCCCTACGGTTGATGAAGATGGAGGCCTATTATGGTGTCCTGGGTCAGAACACCAAGTTTAAAAAAAAAAAAATCTGATTCCCTCAGCACTTGCTCTGAGAAAAAAAGACACCGAATGATGCAAACCAGAGCCCTCTGCCTCCATTACGACATCTATGAAACGAGAGACAGTGAACGGCAGAATTTGGATGATTAGCTAAAAGCAATTATAAAATTATAGTTGACAAACAGAAAATGCTAAACCCAGTGGTCTATTTTAACTGAGCCGGATTTAAGTATGCATTGTGTTGAATGGAACCTCATTTAAATGGTCCATTTTAACCAGATTATGGAGCTGAAGTGGAGAACCACACAATTATCCTGAGCATTCAGGACAGTCCAGAGAGCTAATTGGGACAATTGGACAAATGATTATTTTCTTTTGTCTCAATTGACCAGATAATTGTGCACAAGTCTCTGCCATTTGACTCTGTGGAATGTCCCTTTGTGTAGTAAGAAAACCCAGCCATAAACTGGTACAATGACGTCTTTCCAAGGGTGGTGTGGAGTTGGGGACAGGATGCACACAGCTGACGCTTACTGAGTCCCAAATTGGAAACACTCTCATGCGCGCTGAAAGTCTCTGCATGTCTGCCAGGGCTCTCATTAGTTCATTCTAATACCCTTCAATTTGAAGGGAGTTGTTTTCTCTCAGTTTAAACACGAAATTTTAAAAAAACATCAGGCAGCAAGGTTACAGGTGGCATCTGGGTGGTCAAGAGAATCTGGAGAGAGAAAATCAGGAGTTTTTAAGGGCTAATACACACAGATGTATATACAACTCGAGGAACACATCTGTATACACAGTGCTAAGTTTAAGATGTAGATAACACCAGATGAATGGGGTCTGCCCACCTAACTCAGAGGAAACAGAAACTTACCATAACTAATCAATGAATTAGCACCACCACCAAGGAGGAATTCTTAGTGCTGTCCTGTCTTCCCTATACCCAACTAATGAACTAATTTCCCTTCTGTGAAAAGGTCTCGCCATATGGTTCCCACATGGTTTGACTAGAATAAGGGATCCCAATGACCAAAATCAAGGCAGCATGTAGAACATGCTATCCCAGGTAAGTTGCTTTGCTGTGTCTATACAAGTACAGGCGATAGACCAGGAAGACTTCTAGCTTGCTCAAACTTTGGGTTATGTTTAGACTTCTTATAGGATGTTCACTAAATTTAGCAGGGTAAATCTACACCCAGACTGTTCTACAAATCAAGGTGAGCATTCAAATGCGACACCCCAATGGTCTACCATTTTCAGTTCCTGGCAGCTCACCCCCTGCACTGGGGCCTGAGTCTTCACAACGCTGTGCTCAAGAGCGATGTTTCGACTTATACCTGCATACTCCTCTAGTGCCATTTCAAGAATGGCCATCAAAGAGTCAGGAACATAACACAAGAGATTACCATTCAAGACCTCACACGTGACAGAGCCTGCACATTCACAAGTTTTGCCATCTTTACACAGCCCCCATCAGGATGGAGGACTTCTTTAATGTTATCACTGCTGGTCAGAATGTCCTTGAAGCCTATGGCAAATGTCCACGCTTTGAGAGTGGATTTGGTTCGTGGACAGAGCCAGTGGCTGGTGAGCAAGTTGGGGGTGGGAGCGCCACAGGAGGTGGCGGCTGCTTTTGCATGGTTTGTGGACAGATTCTGCAGGTAACTGCTGCGAGTGACAGCAGTATCTCAGGCCCATGCCACAGAGACCACTTGCAGCAACAGGTTCTACTTTGGTGTCTAGACTCTGGTGTTTAACCAAAAAAATACATACGCCCATCATGACTTTACAGCCACAACTCCCACCAGGAGTACAGATGCATGAGAGTCAAGCTTCATGACAAAGGGCCATCTTTGAATACCCCAGACACATTTCAGGGGCAGAGTCTTGGCTTTGAGCTCAACTGGCAAACACCATCCCTGAAGTTTGTGCTGTAACAGGACAGAAAACACCCAGTCCTTTAGAAAGTCAGGTGTCCTGGAGCCTGTGTGTTATCTCTCAACAAGGCACATTACACTTTTATTTGAAGATTTCCAAATGCTTTTTGGTATGTATGTAAAGCATATGTTTTCATAAGAAAATCTGCCTCTTAGTTTCCCTTTTTGTATATTGGATAGCAAACAGATTGGTCTCTCTGAAAGCATCCATTAGATAGACAGATCCACTTTCAGACACCAAGGCAAAGGCCTGAGGCACAAAACAAACAGTCATCAGCCCAAACGATCACAACACTGGCCAGGCCCTCCTCTAACACAAATGCATTTCAAGAAAACATGAACCCATCGTTAAAATTAATGCTAGGATTCCAGGATGTTCTTTAATCTGCATGACTGCTTTATTGTACAAAAAGTTTCCAGTAACAGTAAATTAGTTTTAAAAAAGGACAAAAAAAGTCATTTTGGATAGAAGCGCTTCACTAATTGCTTTATTTAAGCATAGGAGAAAAAAGTCTTATCTGACCAATTAGGTTGGAAGGGTTTTATTACCTTTAAGAAGCCATTAGCTAGGGTAAAACACTGAAAGCACTTGTGTCAAAACAAATAAATAATGCTCTCTCAATTAGCAGAGAAAGAGGCAAATTCGTTAAATTAGAGACATTGCACGTGGCATGGCCCAGCCAGCACCACCACCCCCAAAATGAACAAAACAAGAGACAGCAGTTTTCAGTTACAATCTCAGGAAAGATCAGAAGCTTTGGAGAACTGACTGTAAACATTTCCGTTTTTCCTCCCAGCTCCGCTTAACTGAAGCCACCCCAGGACACTTTAAAGGGGACAAGTGTCCAGAGGCCCATCCCGGGGTGCCTAAAGGGAGCCTTCCCTACTGGGCCTCTTCTCCAAGGGCGCACTGCACTGCAGGCCAGGGAAGAGACTGGACTGAGCACCTGTCGCCTCCACGGAAGGGTCTGACGTGCCTATGGACAACAGCTGTCATCAGGCAAAGGAGGCCACCTTGTTCAGAGGGAAAGAATTACCCTGAGGTACCAGGACATGATTATCAATTTTCTCTTACTTCCTCAAATGCTATTGATCTTTCCCCAAGTATAGGCTCAACAGAAAAATACAGTGGTTTGAGTACGCAAGCAGGTCGGTGAACAGGATCTGGGGCCAGCTCCATGCTGGGTCTGTCCATTTCCTGCACTGGGCCACCAGTTATGGTAGCAGATAGCTGGGATTTTAGCCAGCACTGCACTGATTTCAGGCAGAATGGGACAATTCCCCCATGCCCACATGTAATCCTTAAAACAATTTCTAATCAGATCTATTATTTTACCCAATGGGCTAGGGGCACAATAATCAACCCTAATCACCTCATTTGGTAAAAATAAATATAAATAAATGGTGATTCTTTCTTAAAGATCACTTTCCTTCAAGGATTAATAAGGCTGAGCATTTTAAGAAGCTTCAACAATGATCTAGTATTGCCTCTGTAGACCATTTTTGAGGCAAATCCCCTAATGTGAACAGCCCCATTCCTATGAGCAACTGGTCTACCTTTGAACTTCTCAACCATTGGGTTAAAATGGGACTAAAGAACCTACAGTGAGTGACTCTCAAGATCTGTAGAAGCCCCACATTTCAGAGGTGATTGCGGAGGCACCAGATCTGTATTACATGATCCTCTTTCCTAATAAATGTTTGTCAGGGAATACCATGCTATTTCCTGAAATGCCAGGACACATTTAGATCATTGTCATCCACGTCACATCAATAATTTAAAAACCAGTGGCTGCCTGGAGGCATAAACAACTTGGGAAGGGGAGGCTGGGGCAGGGGTTTGGGTGTCGAGCCCATGATCTGTTTGGACAACTTGAATCTCTGGAAGCAACTTCAAAGTCAATTCTACAGAGACATCTTACGTGACTGGTCCAAATAAAGGGTAACATATTTAACGAGGTCATGCTCTTCTTAAACTTTTTAAGAGAAGCAAAAACAATGGAAAAGCCATCAAAAATAACACAAAGACCATTAAAACTATACTGGTGTCAATTAAAACAGGGCCAATAAACAGTTTTCAAAGTTATCATCACTTCCCACATTACTCTACAGTTCCAGGAATATATTCGAGCACCATATTGACAGTAGGTAAGTAAACGACAGAGTCCTGCTTTGGTGATCTGATCTATGCTCACACAACCGAAGGATTTCCTCCTAGTCAAATTTTCACAATCCTCGGAAATATGCCTACGTTCTGGGCATTGCTAAGTGGCAGTTGAAGAGCCGATAAATCAAATCACTGGTGGAATATTTTACTTTGAAATGGAGTGATGTTTGGTTAATAATTTGAGGTCCACTAACCCTAAATGGGGTGCCCCATTTAAAAAGGCCTCTGTGTAAATTCACAGTTCATTAAATGGAGTCTGGTTTGAACAGGTCATTATGTAGTTAGTATGTAAGTAATGGACTGAGCAAGGGTGGCCAGGGACGGCCACAGGGACACACTGGCCGTATCTGGTGACTTTCATGACACTGTCAAGCTTCCTTATAACATGAGGTTCATTCAAATCACCAACTTTTACATTTAGATGGTTTTGTTTACTAACTCCTTTTGGTTTACAGTAGAAAATGCAGTGCAAAAATCTTAAATGAGGAATACTCTATTTACAATTAATTTAAACTTATATAGCTGTTTTAACTGGCCCATCTAAATGTGTTAATTAACATCAATGATGGTTTCTTATTTTTCACACTTTGTTACTCTGATCATTAACAGTGATGGAATAGCTAAATTAAGTTAATGGGGAATGGATTATAAATTCTTAAAGGACTTCTTAGTTTGTTTTCAACTGTAAAATATAGAGAGAAAGATGAAGAGGAATTTTTGCCTCTACTAATAAATTTTGGTACCAAATTTCTTAAAAACCAGATGGTTAAAAAAATTTTTTCCAAAAATTATTTTAACATGCTGCTCAAACATGACTGCTAGAAAAATAGCATGTACACGTATAATACTGAACAGCTTCTGCAGTGCCTGTAAACTTTCAACTCATTTTCTCTTTCTCAAAAAAATATATATTATACCTGATCACAGAACTCAATCTCTATTCTGCAACAGTATCAAAGGTCCGTAAGTTCTTGACAGTGAAGGAAAAACAAAAGCCCATTCCCCTCGCTGAGCACGACTGGGAGGAGGAGTCCATGGAAAGGTTTGCTGCCCCAACTCTCGGATCCGGGGGCCGCACCTCCGCAGGCAGCCAGCCAAGCACGGGCTGAGCCCCTCACACCTGGGAAATCCACGCAGCCAGCACACCATGAGAACCCAACGTCACTTAGCGAGACTTCACGCCGACGAGGACAACAATGAGGACAATGATGATGACAAATAATATTAAAATCACAAGCATCTTCCGATTCTTCTTTTGATACTGCTCTGCCTGCAGAAAGAGGAGGGAAAAAAGGCAGTCATTTTCCCCCAAATCCCAGATCAAGTCTCAGTCATTTCCAGTTTGGGCTTCTGCTTCTATCTGCACATAACTGACATCTCTGCTATAGGCTATGTTACTGTAATCCCTTCAATAATTAAAGTGAATTCAATCAAAAGGAGTGGACAAGTCCCATGATCCGGGAGCTACTTATTTATCCTGGACTTATGAATGCACTTGTTTGAAATTACCGTTAAGCCAAAAGCTGACGGAGAAGTCAAAGATCATGCCTCTGGATCCAGATGGACCTGCTCCTGCCTGCCTTGACTCCCACTTACTGTCATGAACCGCTCTTCCAATAAGAGCTGTCTGTTTCTGGATACTGTTCTTTAAATGAATGCACACCTCATTCACTATGAAATGAAACAACTGGCTGAAGCCACCATAACCAGTAGATAAGGAACTGAGGGTTCCAAAGAGGCCGGTTTTCTACCTCCCCTGAATTTGGAAATAAGAAAAAAATTCTTCCTTTGAAATAAAAACAGGTATATATGCCCCATGGATGCCAAATGCAGAGAAAACACACCTGAGGCAAGGTCTCCCTGCACGAATGACGACACGACAGAGGAGCTTCCGCAAGCTCAACCTAGGGACTGGGCCCGCCCTCAGCACCCCTTCACCACGTTGTGCAGGGAGCAACATGAGTCCACCATGCCTAGGGGCAGAAGTGCTAAAGCACCCCATGTTGCTACTGATGGACACAGAACCCTGAGAAGGGGGAGCCGGGATAGAGGCAAGTGGAGAGGGGTCTCTAAGCACATCCTAGGGGAGCACACCCTGCCCTTCTACAGATGTTGCTACTGCAGCACAAAGAGGATGAAGAGCAGACAGCAAGTGGCAAGACCTGGTCAGAACAGCCAATCTCTTCTGCTCTCCCTCCCTGGCCCCCTACCAACCTTCTGACCGGTGGTTTTGTTTCCTAAATAAACCCACCTAACCTATCTGGAGGAGCCCCTCATCAACTGGGAGGAAACATCAGGACAGGTAAGACATCTGGAGAGTCAGGTCAGCATGAGCAACACCCAAGATTCCACCACCTGCAGACAAGCCAACTGCCAGGGAAGAGTAGCCCTGCTGCGGCAACAGCGTGACCTGGGAGGCAAGGGGGGCGTGCTTCCTTTTCTAATAAGTACCCCAGAACACCAGGGAAGCCAATGCAAAATAATATACTTTAAAACCTCTCAAAATGATTTATACAGTAGAACCTAAAACGAAATTTTCAGTTCCCACTAGATTTGTTCACTCCTGTGGAGAAAGCTTTTCCCTTTATTTGTGTTATATTACAAAACATGTTTCACTAGTTTTTATTTAAGAAACTTCAAAACCAATGCATAATTTAGCAGCATATCAAAACCTGGGTACTATAGAGTGAGAAACTAAAGCTAGTTTTCACTTTTAATATACAGGGCTTGGCAACTAAGTTAATCTAAATGCTTGAAAAGCCTCAGTGTACACTGGCAAGACTCCCTTCCCCACTCTCAGCAGATACCTCACTCCTACCCAGCCCTGGGCAACAGCATGCTGTGAAGACCATTCAGGGTTTCTGGTCAGACTTGTGCAGGGTTTGACTTTTTGTAAACCTGATACTACTATTAGATGAGCCCATCTCAGCTACAGAAGCAATTGGTTTCAGAAAAATGGTAGAGTAGGACATTAGTGAATTGAAAAACTGCTCATTATATGGCTAAAAATAACACTGGGTCTCAAAGATACAAGAAAACGGACAAAATTTATTTTATTTGGAAGTATTATTATTGTATTCTTTTTAAAGGAAATATGTACCCAATTATATATGAAAGCCACTCAGAAGTGTATGCATATGTTTCTCATAACTGATTATAAGATTTCTAAGATGCTTTTCATTTATTTTTAGAAAAGATAGAAATTAACAAATATCATGAAAAACACCCTGGAAATAGCTACCTTATCAGCAAAGAATAAGAGAGCTAATACTCTCACTTCAACAAACTTCTCTTTTCTCAAGGTAATACACAGATATGCTGTGGTAATTAATGGGGAAATTAGATTTTTATCTTCCCCTGAATGATTCTCCCACCAGCAATTCATCAGAAATGCGTCACAACGAGAGGGACTGAGTCAGCAGCCGCAAGCAGATTTTTCAACACATATTTTAGCAAATGCCCATTCAATTGATTTCCTAAAACAAGAAGACTCAGAAAGGATGGAATATTTTCTAAAAGGAAGAAAACTCCAATCCCTTTAGAATTTACTGTCACAGAAGGGAATTCTCGGCAGTTCAGAGCTTAGTGTGAGGCACACCTGGAATCATGAACTGCAGTAAAACAGCAATGACCTACATGGTCGGCTCTGAATGAAATGATGCTGTCCATCTTTACACTGCTGTACGAGAGTTCACAACACACCCAAGAATGCTGAAGACAGTTCTGAAGGAAGAGATCCTCTTATGAATTCTTGATATTTGATAACAGTTCCTATTCTCACCTATTGAAAGATATGCTATTACCTTGTGAAGCTGTTTCAGGCCATCTTCGGTTTTGATACAGGACTGTTCAACATTATAGTCGATTCTATCGAGGACAGTACCCTGAGTAATAAATGATAGTTACAGATGATCAACAACCGCAACTGGGAAAATTGAACTTCAAAAATGAGATATGCAAATTACAGACATCATCATCCACAGGACGATCTGTTTTACTTAACTGTGTTGTAAAGGTACACACTGAGCTCTGGAATCCATCCTCAAGCAATATTAGGCACAGTGCTGTGTTAGTTGTGATAAAGTCTAGTTCATGAGAAAGAAATACTGACAAACTGAGGTTTCTTTTTTGGATTTAGTCATTATAGGTAATGCCATATTCAGACTTACTGGGGCTTTAAAATATATATGGTTCTTCCCAAACTGAAGGGCTAGCTTCTGTTCCCATTCGCTGCTTAAGTACTTGGATTCAAGTAAGCAAAGAACACCAGTTAAGCTCAACCTGGTTTTGGTTAGGCCTATAAATTGACTATCATGTCTATCAATGTGAATATAGGTCTCCATGGATTAGAACAGAGAACAGTAAGCTCTGATCCACCATCAAAAATTAAGAATTTGGCCTCAAGGAGAATTTTTAAAAATGGTTTAATTTCTTGGTTCAAATAGAAGAAGGGCACACTGGGTTATATGGAAAAAAAGGGCTTTTATTGAAACATGCTGGATTAGAACAGATAGCAGTTCACTGGGAACTGCTGTAGTAATTAATGTAACTAGATCTTCCATAGCCTGAAACTCCACTTTGCAGTTGGTTTCAGGGGAATCAGGACCCAAATCCCTGCTGGCAAGATAATAAAATGCCTTAATCAGATTTTAACGATGAACAACAACTTAATTCTACTTGAAAGCTAGTGGTTCTAATTGCCATTACACAATAACCTGCCAAAATCAGAAGAGAAATCTTACATACATCTGAGCATGGTCAAAACCAACCAGGTCTCCAAAGTACGGGTGCTCACATGAGTGCCCTGGGGGCATGGACAGAGAACATTAAAACATCTATTTATTTTTTATCTAAAAAAGGTTTATTGACTTTTTTTTATAGGGAATAACAATAGTCTATCTGTATCATTTGTAAATACATAAATATATAGGTATATTTGTTCACACACATTGGAGGGATAGACTCAAGTTTTTTTCCGGACAGGAGTAAAGGATTAATACAATTTGGAGAAGGAAAACCCATTAATGAAGAAAATCAACTCACATACCTGCTCTACGATCATTGCTCCTAAGTCTCTAAATATTTCATTCAGGTCGGAAATAGACTGTATGATCTGGCGTATCTCTCGCTCCCTTTCTTCCACCATCAGTGTATTCTGCTCCACCAGCACTAACTGGTCATCTGTAAAACCCTAGCAAAACAATAGTGCGGAGTCTGTAGGTTAGATTGTTTTCCCCCACTCAGGAATGCTATGGTGTTCCAGTTTAGATATGATTTAAAGAAAATTAATTCTAAAAACATTCCTATACAGCACATCAAGAGTAAATAAGCACTTTTTTTCCCCCTAACAGCAAAGATCCAAATTCCCCAAACCAGCAGAATCTAGAGCACAGTGGCCAAAAAAGTGGGGAGCAGGGAGAGAAGCCCAGGTCTGCAGCCACACAAGGGCTGGGGAGCAAAACCACCAGAGGAAGACCCTGTGCTTCTCTGGGTTCCTTCCAAGAAAGCAAGATGCAAGATTACAAGGTCTCCCTGTGGCTCTTGGGAAGGAAGAAACATTATGGCTATTCTTATGCCTGCTGCAAAAACTATTTGATGGAAATATAAGTCAACAACATTGCTCCATCTGCAGTGCGCAGAAGTTAGAGGTCTAAAAGAGAAGGAAACAAAACGGAGTGCAAATGTACAGCAGTCAATTTTGCAGCCCCTTCACGTACCCGATCGTATAGAGTATTATCGTCTCCATCATCCATTAGTGGTACTGATGTATCAAAAAAATGCTGAGATCTTTCCTCTCGATTCTTCATGCCTATCATAGATAGGAATTCACTTTACTCGAATATGTAAACCATCCTGGCAACTTTTCCACCATTAAAAAAGGGAAATCTAGAGTAAAACTCAACAGTCACAACGGAGATATTCTTAGCAGCTTTAAAGAAGCCTATCTCCAAGGGCGAGGGAGGGGAGAGTAAAGGATTATAGACACACAACAATATGCAAGCATCTGGGGTTAGTCAAGACAAAGTCACACAGTAAATGCACAATTCACTTGCTGCCAAGACAAAAATGACACAACCATCTGAGAATCTCTAAGTGAAGCTGAGATATTTGCTCTAACTGCTGTTACAAAACACTTAAATAAAAAACAACGATGTTTCTCTCTAGAAGCATCTCCAATAATAATTCCAAATGGCCCTAATCAAATTTTAGATGTAATACAATTAAAATACAAATATACCAGTTGTCAGAGGGAGGGAAAACAAGTTTGTTTTTGTTTTTGGAGTATGAAGGGACTTTATTGATTACAATGGCAATAAAGAAAAACCCAGTTTACAAGGTAATTGGAATGAGGAAATAACTGAAATTCGGCTTTGCACTTTTTCGGAAGAAAAGGTTTGCTGAGCGAATTGGTAGTGCCAGCAGAAGTGTTCAACCTACTCCCAGGAAGGTTTTTCAGACACTCTCAAATACTTTAGTTGTTATGCAAATATGTGGCTTTACATAATAACAACTGTTTTTTACCTATTTATGAGCAGCTCCCCCAAACCCCAACATCCAGAAAACAACAGATTTTTAACATGAGCTAGATAGATTTTCAAACTTTTCAAGCCTGACATGGGATAAATTTTGTTTGCTGAGATGTGAACTATTTTGGAGCCCAGCCTCGATCTGTGCCAGGGCTGTGCCTTCATGCTGGGCCACAGTCTCACATGAGGAGGAGACTGCCTTTTGGTGGACAAGGTGTGAATGTGCTCGAAAGCTAACAATGAAAGGTACGGAGCTAAATGGATATAAAGTCACAAAAAAGAAGCAAAGAAAACAAAAAGTTCTTTTCTTACTCAAAATCCCTGAAATAAATCCGGGCGACACTCACGTTTCAGGTAGCCTGACTGTGCATGCCGGAAGCTAGTGGACAGCTCCTGCAGAGCCTGTGCCAGCGAGGCCACCACGTTCTGAAGCAGACGCTCCTCCTGTGTGGAGTAGGCCCCGCGGGCCCGGCTGGGCAGGGCCTGTACAGCGCGCTGGCATCTGTGGAAGAGCTGAGAGAACGAGCCCGAGGCTCAGAGCAAGCCGGAGAAGGAAGCCCCTTGTCTAAACCTGTCACCCCTCGCAAGTCACAAGTGAGAAGTGAAATGCTGTTCCTGCAGACTGGTGTAGAGAAAGGCGAACATAAACGTGATCTGAGGCTTAATTTACACACACAAAGATTTAACTGGATTTCAACTCCTGATGTATAGTACCTGCCATGTGCCCAGCACTGTGCACACACCATCATGCTGTGTTATATCACTCTATCGTGGCTTTCTTCTTATTTACAGTACGCTATGAAGCAGGTACTACTACTATTATTACTTCTGTTTTACAGATGAGAATGCTAGAGTTATAGAAACTAAATGAGAATTATGCCACTGTCACATTGCCCAGAACAAGGGTTCAAACAGCACTCCAGGGCTTTTCCCATAGCACCAAACTCCTGCTCTGTTAATTAGCACCCAGGAGATTTAAACAAAAAACATAAATACTGAAGTTTAGACACTAGTTGTACTATTTAAAAATTAGTCAAATTTAACATTTCACAAGAAAATTTTCTAGGATTCTAAATTTCTTTTCAGTTACGGGGACAATATTTTAACATAACATTTTTTAAGCACCAGTGTACCATAGAAGTTACACATTTTAAAATCAGAGGATTGAACTCAGTGATGCTCTGACTTTAGCTCTATTTAGTCCATCCACAGTAGAATCTAGCAGGAAACAGTCCCTACACCTCTGAGACATCTTGCATGTATGCTGATACTCGGAGGAGCTTGGGCCTCTTGAAGTCCCTTTGAGAACTTCAGGTTGGGACGTGAAGCTCTAGGACACTGACTCACTGACTAACTCAGAGTAACTCTTAATGGCTTTCAAGATGGCCGTGAGAAGGCTGGAGCTGGCCCTGTCTCCCCAGGATTCCTGGCATGCTCACCTGTGTGATCTCTTGGGTGGTTATTTCAATGGCATGCTCCTCCTCACTGCTGTCATCCAGGGTGGGTCTGTTTAAATGCTTGTCATGAAGGCTGGCTAATTCTTTCATCTTCTGTTTAATCCGGCCAACATCATACTGTATCTAAACAAATGAAGTCACCAGAACTCCACTGATGCCCAGCAGGTATCTGTCTGCCTCCAAGACATTAGCTACACTCAGAATACACAGTTTGGCTTTCAGAGAACATGTTGGCTTGCTGATGTGTGAGCAACTTTTAATTCAAGATACAAGAAAATCAAATACTACTTTTCCTTATTGTACAGTTTTTCAATTTCTTTCTATAATTCAGGTAGTTACTGCCATTATTAATACTAAAGCCAAAACTTTAGTTAAAACTAAAATCAAAGGTAATACACACACACACACACACACACACACACACACACACACACGCACACCCCTTTTTCTTGTGGTCTATAGTATGAATAAACCTAAAGCTAAAGTATTTCTAGGGACATACATTCATGTGTAGCCAAATTAGTTTATATAGCAGATATTTTTAAATATGTTGCCATAATTACTCAAAAAAAACACACAGCGAGAAACTACCATTCAACTTACTTCGTCCACTCCATCCACCCACTTAGGAGGTGACCGTTTTGTCACTCCAATTGCTGCCTCTGGATCTAAGCTGATGCCTGACACCAGTGCCATACGGTCATCAGCAAGCTGCAGGGAAATAAAGGACATTTAAAATAATTATTCAAATTCCATTTAGATATGCATACTCTTACTCCCTTTTAAATGTTGCTCCCTAAAAAGATATAGAAATGTAGGAGTAAATGCACTTGCCTGTATTATAAACTTGCTTTTGATACTGCTAGGATTTGGAATTGTTTTCCTATCTTTTCATGCACCAGTTCTTAATTTCCTTGGACACACTTGAGAACATGAATTTGACTTGATCTGGCTATAGAAATGTAATGAAAAAGTCAACAAAAGATCCTTAAAAGAAAGACCTCTTAGTACTAGTACTATGATAGAATGGCATGAACCTCAACAATTAATGTGATCACACACAGTCAAAAAAAACCCCACTAAGCTGTAAATGGAACTAATACAAAATTTTCAATAGCAGCAAGGTTTATTTACATACACTTAGCTTATTTTGCAAATAGAGCTGATTCAGTTATCTTAGTCATGAAACCATTAACCATGTGTTAAAATGTGTGAAAGAATTGCCTAAAACAGTTAGCAAATTACCTACCATTTGGCAAAAGCAATCCTTAAAATCTCAACGCAATCTTACAGTCATTTCTTTTCTTCAGTTAAATGTCCACAGGCAACATTTTCCCTTATTTTGAAATGATATCGATAATTTCTATTTATTTTAACTATATAACATACTGCCTTAGAAAGCTTTTAAAAATGGGAGGAAAATCATGGCTTTGGCATGGTTAAGCTGTTTTCTCGCCTGGAGGCAGTGAACTGGCTAAAAGGATCTTCAGGTGCCCTCGGAGCTCAGAATTTTTAAATGCCAGTTTCAAAAGATCCAAATGATGATCAAAACATAAAGGAAAATAGTCTATAAAAGTCCTTTACAGATAATACTTCGTAAGTTTTCTAAATCACACTGTAGAATTGGGTGAAGAATTTGTATTGCTTTTCTTCCCCCTTGCCTGCATTTATCTAAACTTATTTTTTCATTATTTGCTTTTCTAACAATAAAGGAACAAGACAAAAATTAAAATTCCACAGATGAAGGGAGAAAAATATCACATAAAGAAAAACCTAGATTAAAAGAACTCTTGAAGGAACAAGCCCAAAATCCTGAACAGAGAGTTCATAGCAAAATTCCTAAAGCAAATTGGTGCCTTCACCATCAACCACCCCTGAGCCCCTGGTGTGGTTCTGCCTCCCTGTGCTTCAGGCACTCCATGTACTCTGGGGCACCGAGTCCACTCAGGGAATGCACCTTGCACAGCAACCACACTGAAGGGACCAGGCCCCCAGAGTGTCTGTGAGCCGTGATAAAGTGCACCAGTGTTCACCTGCCACGTGGATGCTGCAGGCCCAGTGTAATTTTGGTTCTTAAACAAATGGTGTGTCATCCAAACCCACACGTCTGGAGATCTAAGTGTGTGATGTAAAATCTTCAACCACCACTACCTTTTGTTTGTTTTTAAAGAGCTCACTAATAGGAATTTTACTTTCCTTTTATGTCTTTAATCCTCACAAAAACTAGGTGAGCTAGGAACCACTATTCCAACTTATAAAAATGGAAATTAAAACTCAGAAAAGTTAAGTAGCTTGCCCAAGGTCACAGAGCTATTACGTGACAGATTAAAAGCTGGGTCAGCTGACTCCAGAAGACCCTTCCACTCTACAAGCTGCCAATCACTCTGGCAGGCCCAAGAAATGTAACTGCAATTTGCTAAGAAAATGAGTCAGGACAACAAGCCATCAGATTAAAACAATGACAAAACACAGTACTGTGATTCATTCCCCACCAACTGCACCAGGGACTGTAGATCAGGCTTCAAGTGAGCACGTAAGTGTCAGTAAAATCCACCTCTTGCTGGCCATCTGTGGACATGGAGACAAGGCACAGACCTCATCCTAGAGGCAAAGCTGTTTATTCCTTATAACTCTGCTACACGGTCACCAAGAGGGCCACGATTTTGTAGAGGACACAGTGATTAAGGCAGAGGGACAAACCACATACCCAGCTATGCAGCAGTGCTGGACACAGTTACTGCTGGACTGGATGAAGCAGGACTTGAACTTACAACTCCAGCTGTTTAAACAAATAAAAACCTAATTGCTAAGGTACCTCTTCATGGGTCATAGAATTTCTGCTATGCCAGTTTATTATCTAATCCACCATATGTATTATTGTACCTTATTTCAAGAGTAATAATAATAATTTGTTTTATTTATAGTGATTTTATAGTTTTTAAACTCATGATCTTATTTTGTATTTTTTTATTGTTTACAAACACATATTAAACTAAAAAGATACACAGAAAGATGGTATCACTCTCTCTAAATTTACCTGCATTTTGATTAGGTACCATTTTATCCGAAACAAATAAATTATAAACCATATACGAAAAGTCAGTTGAAGTGGATTCAATTCTTAGGAAAGTACTTGATTTTACACAATGGATGTGTTCCCCCCAAATTAGGGGTAAATCAAAGTTGTGGAGAATACACTCTTCCTTAAGTGTCCTAAGGAAGCTTGCTAATTAAGAGATCGCTACATGAAGGGGACAGATGCCAGCCCATCCATTTGGTACTAGCTTTCCCACATGGTCTATCAGGATTTTGCCAGTAAAATAGAACAGCTGATTCTTTGAGAATGCAAACTTTAAATAGCAAATAATTTGTCCCCTTTGATATAGTCTGTACACTATAGCTCATCATGATAAAGAAACGCTGCCCTACTGAGAAGAAATGTCATTTCCTTTCTCACTATGGATTTGTAATATGTCTCACAGTCTGTACCATCAAAAATCAGGCCAGTATGTTTTGGGAAGGGAAAACAACTGAAGATAAATGTCAACTGTTTGAAATGGGAACAAATACAAACATAAAAAAAATTAAGTGCAAAATAATCACCCTTTCAACTTCAGAAAATTCACTCCCCATTTAAAAATGTTTTATTTGCTGAATATCCAGCATATATATCAATTTTCAAAAACCTGCCAAATTTCTAATTCTCTACTTAACTTATCCTTGCTGAATTTCAACTCAGTCCCCTCTACAAATATATGATGTTGGTTACTGAAGCTTTTCTTAAATGGACTTGTGCTTCTGAAATAAAAAAAAAATTCTATATTTTTTAAATAAGAAAAATTTTTTATGAAAATAGTACTTATGAGAATTGAGAATTGAAGAATTCTTATCTCTTTGACTTGTAGTTCTGTCTTCCAAGAACTACTGGGGTGTGCTACCCTAACCCAGAGTCATTGTTCCTGAGGGAAATGCAGAAAAATTCCAATAGATGCTCAAAACAGCACACCCAAATGGCTTTCTTGCTAGTCTCTCTAAAGTTATCCTTTGCCCTTGGATATCTACTTTAGATATTGAAATTTGTCCCTTTAGAGAGTACCAGACACTATGGACAAGCTCTTGATCTATGAAAGGAACACATACTCTCTCATAAATTTTGCTGTTCCAAACATACAACCTTCCTACTCTGCAAAACCCTGCCTTTACGTGAAGGCTGATTTAGTGTACTGTAAGATTAAGCAAATAGCAAATCCTCTGTAGAGACTGGAAAAGTCAGATACATCTCCTCCCCATCTAAAAAAAAATAAGCAAAGTTCAGCCATAATGCATTGGTAATGAGAACAATATTGTCAATTCTGGACTGTCTGTGGCAATGAACATTTAAAAAGTCCAGAAGGGACGTTGGAAATTACAGTCTGGCAACTCCTGCTCCCACGTGAGACTCTGGGAGCATGCATGATGAAGTCAGCCCAAGATGAGTTATGCTTATAACTCACCGGGCTCAGAGGGCTCAGAGACTTCTCTAACAGACAACTAGGCTGAAGACAACTCAGAGTTCTTGGAGGAGTGAATAGCATGTGGATGAAAGAGAATCACGGGATGTCAGCACTACATTTTTTTTAAACTGTGATAATTCAAAAATAATGCTTACTTTTTCTGATTATGAAATTAATAAATGTTCAAAAAAGGTACTCTTTAAACTGTACAAAAATACTGAAATAAAAAAATCTGAGAATCATATCACTCTGATACTAATTAATGTTGTTAGTTTCACTAACTTTTCTTTTTCTCAACTAATATATACACCCTTTTAAAAAACAAGGTGAGGAGGAATAATTATTGGTCTTCTGTCAGCCCTGTACTAAGCACTTCTACTGACTTGACCTTTTTCAGTCCCAACAAAAATCCTTCAGAGGGGCACTTCTCCTTATTTTACAAATATGGACACTGAAGCCAAGCTGGGCCCAGGGACTTTCTCAAGCCTTCATCAGTAGGGTGACCACTGGGCTGGAATCCCAGCACAGCCTGGGCTTTCCCAGATGCCCTCTATGTCACCCTGCCCTCCCCAGGCTGTGTGTTTAGAAGCTTGACATTTACAACTTGTAATTTTTTAATAGTTCCTATTTTGAATTTAAAAAAACAATTTGAGAGATTACTTTGTCATAGGAGGGGAAGTAGATTAGAGACAGAGAACAAAAGAGAGGCCAGACACTTCCTCGGATAAGAGAATGAACAGTGGGTGGGCTTCATCCTCAGGGGACATCTTAGCATTTTCTGAGAAGAATGAAGAGTGGTAGCTCCAGGGTACTCAGATGTGAGTAGGACAATGACTAAAATGGACAGACCGCAGGAAGCCTCTGAGCAGAAGCCACAGATGCCTTTACTCTAAGAGGCCCAAGTGATGCGCCATTGGGTATGTTTGCTTGGGCCTCACCTATAAAGGAGCAGGTTTCCACTTAATCCACTCTGGGATCTGGGAGACACTTTTAGTATTCCCAGAAGACACCAATTTGAAGCCCTACTTTGGCTTCAGTGAAACAAGCCTCTTCCACCATTCCCAACTACATCCCCAGCTCCTAGTTTAGCACCTGGCACTTCTTAGTGATGGAAACACAGTTACAACTAGCTGAATGAGTCAACATGAATGAACGAAATGAATGAATGAGGTAAGTAAAATACATGTTATGTATAATTCTGGAAGCTACACTTCATGGAAAATAAGATAGTGCTGGACAAAGGAGAAAAAGGGGCACATGAAATACACAAGGGGGTGAGGTGGCCATGAGTAGCCAGAATGGACAGACTGGATGGTGAGCTCCGGACACCAAACTCACGTTTCTAACAGCACATGGGGTTTGTGTGGAGAAATGGCTCTCTACTCAGGGTCTCTGACCACAGAATGTGAAGACCTGCTTTTGAACACCCAGAGGCTAAGAATAACAAAAGCAAAAGGGCCTGCAGGTTCATATAGCGCATAGCCAGTTTCTGGAACTTGCTGCGTGAAGAGGAAGTAGGAAAGACTGGAGATTGGTTCTGATGGCAAACCCCAAGTAATGATATCCACTTACATGCCATCCTCAGACGACTACCCAAATGCTTCTTCAACCACAGTCATTCTATTGTTTGTCTTCCCCCATCCTACAGGGGGTCATGAGTTCCCTACTTTCAAACTTTTCTAAAAAGTAACATTTATTCTAAAACCACCCACTCTCTAAGCCCCCAAAGCCTTTCCATCCTTGTCCACTGTACCCGAGGTCCTTTAACTTCACGGCCTGTGAGCTGACTTACCTCTACCTCCCCAGGGCCCCAGATCTGGGATGGGTGCTAGCAGCGAGAGGCCCTGCCTGGGGACAGCATTCCTCGTGCAGACATGGCCATGGCACCTGGCTCAATGAGCTACAGCTACAGGCTTGTTTTTAAATACTAATTGTTTTTTAGTAATAAAAGTAACACATGCAAATGGTTTAAAAGTATATATCTACCCTAAGAAAAGGGTCTGTAATAGCAAGGAAGTTTCTTTTCCATCCCAGACTTTCCATGGGGGTATCCACTGTTAATAGTTTCTTGTGTATCTTTTCAGAAATATTTTAAGCACACACAAGCATAAATGGGAGTTGTTTTTCTTAACAAAAAAGGAAAAAGAAAAGGAGTGGGAATCACATTTTCCACACTGTTTTGCAGCAAGCTTCCTTCCACTTAGTGGTGTGTCTGGGAGCTCATTCTACTGCAGCCCTCATAGACGGGCCTCACTATCTAACAGTTACAGAATACTTGAGATGCTATATAATTGATATATCCAGCTCCCAGTGAAGGACATTTAGGTTGTGCCCAGTCTGTTGATATTATCAACTAGTTACAGTTTTCAGAATTTATAGGTAAATCTTAATTTACTAGTAAGGTAAAGTGGTTTTGAAGATAGTGATCCTAATCCCACCTTACTGTTCATATTTCTAAATTAAAATGAACACAAACCCCTCCCCAACAATTACTCTTTTTAAAAGGTCTACTACCCTCAGGAAAAATATTTTTACCCCTTCATCGCTGAAACAGATAATAGACACACAAACATTAACAAGAGTAACTCAATCTCATTTTTTCCCAACCCTTTTACTAGAGCTCCTAAAATAAAATGCTATGAATATAGATACTCTGTCCACCTTCTGGGCAAGATGCTACCCGGGAAAGAAAAGGCCATAAGCATGCTCCTAGGAAGGGCCCTGCAATGATTAGTGCCACTCACTGCATCCCAAACACGAGTGACAGGAAGGCTCTTCAACAGCCCCAGTGGCTTCAGTCCTACTTAGGTAGGGCTTTCGCCAGACATCCTGACCTTCTAGACTCTACCTGAGCAATTACATACATCACACTACTCTCAGAAATCAGGAAGCTACAGACATAACCCTAAAAACAATCTGTCTTCAAGTTCAAGAAAATGTTCAACCTTTACTGCTTCCAAAGTTGAGATACTTTTCCAAGATTATTTCCTAAACCCTTTTCTAAATCATCACTTCACATGGTATGAAAATATATTAAATAAATTCTAAGTATTAAGTTGTTAATTATGAAGTAATCAAGACAAATACTAAAATAAGTATAAGCTCTGTTAGCATTTTATATGTAACCAAAGACTTCAGAAAAAACAGGTATTCTATCAACTAAAATTACCTAACACACAAAAATATTCAAAATACAATACCTCATCCAGCTCCTGAAGATACAGGTTGTTTCCATCAGTCCCATCCAGTTAGGGATAGTAAAAAGAAAGAAGCATGTGGACAGACAGACAGACAAGGTACAGTCAGTCGAGAAAACACTTGAGATTTTAAACAACTCTAAGTTGACTAAAAATAAAAATCCACTAATCGAGCCATTTAAAATGTCCCCTTACTGATTCTTCCTTTTTTAAGAAAAGCTACATCAATATATGTTTTTATTTTTATTTACTGTAGTTGTTGTTTTGGTAAATGATAGAAAACAAGCAATAAATAGTTGTAAAAATTGAAATACATTAGAAACAAATAAAACATACTTGCTTTAGTTTTCACTAAAATATACTGTTTAATCTGTTTCATGAATATCAAATATCATATACAATATGCCACATTCTAAATTTCCCTTTGGAAGATAAAAGAGCAAAACTAAAATGTAACTTTATAGGGTAAAATAAATGTTTATTTTAATGTAAATCAACCCTGCAAATGCAACAAAATTAAAAAATGAATGATCCCAAAATTGTCTATGGCTGTGTTCAGATAATATTTGAGTGACCACATATGTACGGTTTCTACAAATTAAATCCTGCAGACACGGCTTTATCCGTGGTTATAAGAGAGCTGAGAAACCACTCTTTCCCGGAGAGAGACACAGGTGGTAAAATAAAAGAAAAACTCTTTATTTGCTTGGCATATATTATTATTATTAGTCTAAAAAGCTCAGTTATTTATAAAGCTATTATAAAAGCAAACAAACAAAACAAAAGCTAAGGAGAGATTTCTGCATAGGGGAGTGGGAAGGGAGAAACTTGGCACCAGAGGGTTAAGATTCTTTTTTAGATCAACGTGGAACTCTATCTTCTGAACAGACATTTACTAATGACATATAATCTGAACAACGAGGTCTTTTTTTTTTTTTTTTTTACAGTATTGATCACTGAAATAATTAGTGGTGAATTTCAATAATCAACTGTGTTGATTTTTTTATATTTAGCAGTTAATTTAGAAAATAAAAAATATAACTTATTTAAAAATTAATAGTGCAAATGAAGCTGGTCTAGCAGAGCCAAAATATTATTAAACAATGACAGCAATAAAAATATAATCAAGCAACATTCTTCCACGTAAAAATTCAATTAGATGACATAGAAAGCTGAAAATCCTTTTCATTCCTTCTACAGTTTGTTACGAGAGCAAAAGAGAGCTATATTTATACACACACCATGCCATAATAGTAGTATTACAAGATATTAATAGAGAAGATAGTTTCAAATAAATGGAAATCTAATCTCATTACCTTTTATTTTAAAAGGAAAAAATGTTTTTATTTTTTAAAAGCTAAACATTTTCAGCAAGAAAGCACTGAAATATTTTATTAATAAAACAAGATGCTACCCCCTAACTTCAGTATCTCAGTCTTCTTCCCGTTACTGTGTTCTGCAGCGGCTCCTTGATATTTAATCTTTGAACAAAGTATTACTGCAAACCACGGCTAAAATCTCTGCTACACGTGAGTCTGTCCTCTTGGATTATTAACCCAGCACACACCCCCTGATCTTTTGATTTCTATAATTATTAGCTGATAAGAGGTAAAACCAGAATCATGTGATTCTAGGGCTAGAAACAACTCTTTCCTTACAAATAAGAAAACTAAACTTCAAAATGTATAAATGCATTGCCTGAAATCTCAGAGCTTGTTAATAATGGCTAGGATGGGGAAAGACCCAGGTGTTCAGGCCTCTTTTCACCCCACCCTCCAGTCTCCCTAATTTTATTAACAATTTGGGGAATTACTTGTGATAGTATTTCCACACCACATCAGGAATTATATTCAGAACATTACCTTTTCAAAGAATCCCCCCATTTATTACTTAAAAACAAGGCTTTCAAAGTTCCCCCTGCCACCAAATTACCAGGAAATTTAGTCAAGACCTGAATTAAAACCTTTAGAATTACCATCAGGAAAGACCAAAATACAGCCAAATGAAAACACGTTACTACACATCATCACATTCTAAATCTTTAGAATGTCTAAATCTAGGTTTTTGACCTGCCAATGGCATGCAATCAAGCAAATACTGAAAACTCCAAGCAGCATGTGGAATTTACAGTCTAAAGAACTTTCTACATAAAACTGAAAAATAAGTGGAAACCCATCTGTGTTTACTCAGGAAGTCTGGAAAAGTTGAGCAAAATGAGTTGGAAGTACAGGTCTATGCTATAGTGATATTTACTTTATTTCCGTTACTGCCAAAATAAAAGTTTGCTTCACTTTTATCCAACAAAGTGCCCTTATTCTCAAGTAAGCCTCACTGCTCAAATGGAATCTTTAAAAGCAGAAAAGCAAATAGGTCTAAAGAGAAATATACAATGATTTCATACTTGGATTCTAAAGACAGAGAACTAATTTTCCAACAGACTCAGCCTGGAATAAAACTTAGAACCTTCAATATGCAAGTTAAAAATTGAGCATGCAAGGTTGTAAAGTGAGATAAAGAAAAGATGGTAGACTATGGTAAGAAAAAAAAAAATAAAAAGTTCTTCCATTTTCCAAGATCTACAGCACAAGTCCTAGAAAACAGAGCCAGTACCAGCGTGGCACAGAAGGGGAGCACAGGGTCTGAAGCCAGGTTTGCCAGAGTTCCAATCACAGCACCACCCCCTCACTTCCCTGCACTGCCCCCCGATTCATTAGGTTGCTGATACTAAGCCAGTTTCCTAACTTCTCTAAGTCTCAGTTTCCTTATTTGTATCATGAGAAAAACAGTAGCATCTATTTGACAGGGCACTGTGAGGATGACATAAAGTTACACATGGAAAGGGCTTAGCCCAAAGCCAGGCACATAGTAAGCTCTGAATAAATCTTATTGAATATTGTAGCCAAGTCTGAATAAGGGCCTCGGGTTTCCTATAACCATAGTTAATCCTTAATTTCTTTCTTTTTTTTTCCTAAAGCACATGTTTTATTAAAAATAATGTGCTAGTTTCAAACTAATCTAAGACCAATTAACTTGAGCTTCCCTTTATAGATTATGCATCATTTTACAGCGAGTATGGATTAGGCAGTAAACACTAACAAAGTAGCTCCAACCCCCATATTAGATCTATTCCAGGAGATCAAAGGAAATCACACAAATCCATACAGCATCTCATCAGATCAGAAAGACAACTCAACATCTACTTTTCATTCATTCAGGACTACAAATTTTTTGAATGATTATTTAATTTCATAAATCCTTATCAGCTTCCTACAGTCAACCTGCCTGTAATTGCTTGAATGAGGCTCTGCTTTAAAACCCACCCTTGGCTGACAGAATGTCAAGGTTACTTTTGTGTAGTACTGGGTGTACTTCTAAGGATTCTCGTCGGTAACCTTGGGCTGACAGCCACAACACTGTTGTTAACTCTAGATTTCTCTTTTTGAAATTAAAGCTAAGGCTGTGTGCCTTGATCCAGAGAAACAATGTATTAAAACAAATTGAGAAAACACTGCTGAATTGAAACGCAACTAGAAATCACCTAACTCAAACCCCTCAATTTACAAATGTGGCAAAAGATGTTCAAAAAGATTAAAACCTTGCCTAAAGACATACTCTGAGTCAGCAGCAGAGTGGGACTTAGCCCTAAATCACCAGACTTACAGTCCAATGCTCTTTCCTTTATTTCACGTTGCCCTATGGCATAAACGTGATGGGGCACCCAAAACTGAGGCCAAAAACAGAATGCATGAGAAATGTCAACAAGTGCATTTTGCTGAGAGTCCAAAATCAAACAAAACCCAGTATGTTTTTTAACAATTAGTTTTACTAATATTAACACAACTAAGAACACAAACAAATAGAATTTTGTTCATTTTTGGATGCTGAACTTTAAAAAGGATAAAGAAAAACTAGACATCATTCATAGGAAAGAAACTTAACTATGCTGTCTGAGCCGGGAATGCTGAACCTAGAAAAAACTCAGGGGAAGAAGAAGGCTGTAGAGTTATCATGCAGAAGAAGGAAGAGGTTTCCTGTGCTGGAGACCCTAGGGCACAGAACTAGAACTAGGACCACAGGGTGGGAGATGCAGACATAGTTGGGATTAACATGGGCAAAGACTTTTAAGATATGGAGTAACTAGCTGTTGGAATTTCCTATCACTGTCACAGAATGTGATCTAGTAAGACAAGCATGTACAAGACAGGCATGAGGGGTTATCACAAATGGGGATGTGGGGCCAAATGACTTTTAGGTCCCTGTGGCCCTAGGGACTTTGTTTTGCCACTGCATGTCCTCCTTACATTTCTTCTTATTTATGATATATTACTGAATTCTGCACAAACCTGTGGGGTATACTCAATAACCCCTACCACCAACTACCAACAACTTCTAGTTTTTTCCTCAAACCAAGATGCAAAAAATATAAGTTTAAATTTTTTGAATGATATGGCTTTAGTTATGCTTTGTTATGAGGTACATGAGATACATAAACATATACACACGTCACTTCATAATAAATTTCTGCAGCTTTTTCCTCAATAAGGATGTGAACATTCATGATTAGAATTTTTTTTAAAAAAATCTATTATTTTAGGTGTGATTTATTTTTAATTGTGTATGAGATAACAAATACACACACCAAAATCAATTTCTACAGCTTTTTCTTCTAATTAGGAACTTAAAATGTCAGGTTATGATTTTTCAAATTAAGTCAAACTGTCAGGTTTAGTTACTTACTTTTTAATTACCTGAGTTTTAGATATATAGTTACAAGCTGTCCCTTTTTAATTGTTTTACTTTACTATGACACATATGTTTTTCTTTGTAATTTTTCAAGCATTCAAGAAAAGTATGTAAAATGTTATAGTATTCCCCCACATATTCATCACTAGACCTAACAATTCATAACATTTTGCCTTATTTGTTACTCTATTTTGGGGGAGGGTTAAGTATTTAAAATAAGTAACAGACATCTTGATATTTCATTACTAAACATTTCGGTAGGCATCTCTAATAAAATTAAAAAATTTGATTCTGATTAGTTTAACTAATTAATAACTTCTTAATATCACCTAACACCTAGTCCATATTCAGATGTAGTTTTGATTTGCTACATGGTTTTGAAATTTACAAGTCAGAAGCAAAGTTTTACATTTTTTGAGCTAGATATGCAGTGAAAAATATTGCATGAGTTATTCAATACAGTTATTAAAAATCATGTTAGATAGGGCTTTTTCTCCAAAATGTTTATAACACTTTTCCAAACTTCCAGGAAAGTTGAAAAAATTGTAATCTCTACTTACTCATGCTAGCATCTTACCATATTTGATTGTGTGTGCGTGTGTGCACACAGAAATAGTTTCTGTAAAATCACTTGTAAGCAAACTGAACATGGAACACTTCACCCAAAACACTTCAGAAATTTATGATTTGCCACGTGTTTTTTAATGCACACAATTAAAATATATAAATATGTTTTCTTTTTAAATTCTTACTTAGGCGATTTTTGTTAGATTGCAAACTCTGTTTTTTAGGTAGTCTGAATTGACTACAAGAATATTTTAAATGATCTGATTGCTTTTATGATCTGAGAAAGATTTTAAACGGTCAGACTAATACAAGTGCTTAACATTTTCAATAGTATGACATATAGGAAATATTTTTAATGTGCTGACTTAGACACACATTTTTTGTTGGATTTAGAAATCTATTTTCAAGAAACTGTCTGAGTTAGCTAAATATATCTGTACATTTCCTGACATACCTATTTTTCCAAACTGTGTACTTTAGCTATCCACTTTTAATTATTTTACTTAGCTAATATCTTTTTTTTAAAATTGCCTAACTTATAAAACCATTTTAAAAAGCAGTTTGACTCAGAGATAGACTTTTAAAATCCTGCCTGTTTCAGACATCAGATTTTTAAACTGTCTGACTTAATGGTTAAAAAAAAAAAAAATCTCATGTTACCCAAAGATTCAGAGTGTGTTGAACCTCATATGATTAAAAATTTAAAAACAAACAATATGTTTTTCAATCAGTTAAAACTGGTGCCCTAGAAACATTAACATGAGTTTTAGTTCTGTTTGTTTTTTTTTCCCCCACCAGGTAGCATAAAAATCAAGTTATTTAAGGAATGCGCAGTTCTTATTTAACATAACTAAGTTCCATTGAGAGATTTTATTCATTCAATTTCTACTCTCTATTTCTTGGCTTATTTCAGGATACTCTTTAAAATCAGCGCTAGAATTAGCCCGTTTCCGTGCTCACAGACATCTTTACACTTATTTCAGTGTAATAACATTCTTCCAGTTTATAAATGTAAAAAACCTTCAAATGCTTAAGTAAATGAAAACCCAAACACACTCCATTCCTATTTTCTATGCTTTCTGACCTAAGTTTACATGCTTTTATTCTGAAACTGTTCACACGGCTTAAATTCGCTTTTCTTTGAGTAATATGGCCAAAGACATTTTCCACTTGTGACTTACAGAAAGGAAAAACTGTCTTTGTAGACACTGTCTTTGTAGACATGTTGATAATCACAACATGACATAATTTTCCAGAAGCATTTAGATAAAATTGTAAAGAAAAAAATTAAAAAGCAATACACTTCCTAAGAGATGAAATAAGTGTATGATTTCCAAAACTGTATATTTCAAGTATAATCCCCAAGAATTTGGTTTTGGGATGACTATTCCCTCATGCTCCAATGCTGCTTCTATTTAAACCCAGCCAGTCTACAGCATGTAGTACTACAGTAGACAATAGTACTGTCTGCTACTAACAGTTGCACAAATTCGCTTTTTAATTTAAGATATTATATAGCTAATAATCTGTTTCATCCAGAGCCACCCCCTATTTAACAGACCAGTAAACTGAGGCTCAGAAAAGGAAAGGCAGCCTCTATCAAAAACAAACAAAAAACAGTAACCTTTCCAGGACCTCCCTAAAAAAACTACTGCTAGGCTACATAAAGGTTCTGGTTAATAAAATCAAAAAACGTGCTATTCTAAGGGGGTTAATTTTCACATGCACACCATGTTTTTTTAAAAAGTTCGAATGAAGGGGAAAGCTTAATTTCCTGTCTGGAAATGGAAAACGAAGAGCCTAGCACCTTACAGTCTCACAAACATGAGCCCCCAGGAAAAACAGTGAAGCAATTATTCACAGGGAACACGGCCACACAGAGGGCTTCGAGGCCATTAAAAGAAAACCGGCGGAAAAAAAATAAAAACACAATTCCTTCCTCTTTTGGAGGAGGGAGTTGTTCATTTGCAAGGATTTGAGTCAGTGAACCTGCAACCTGGCCATTAGGGCCAAAGTGAGGCTCACTGTTGGGGGGGGGGGGGGCTTAAAACAAAAGGAAACGAAAAGAAGGCTTCAGAAAGGCCCAACGCTTCCAAATCTTAGTGTTAAAACATAGGTAAATTGGAGGCGGCCTGTCGTGCAGTGACGACGGGGGCGGGGGGGGGGGGGGGGGGGGGGGGGGGGGGGGGGG
>NW_007726268.1:141590-184464 GCF_000696425.1 Galeopterus variegatus | reverse complement strand
GGGGGGGGGGGGGGGGGACGGGGGCGGGGGGGGGGCTGCGGAAGTGCGGAGAGAGGGCAAGGCAGAGATGGAGCGGGGGCCTAATACTGTTTTGCCCCATCCGGGGTTGTAGATGCCCCCTGACCCTAGCCAAGAGACCTTGCATTTCGGTATTATTCTTAGTCTTATTATTCTTATCTTCTTTTTTTTTAAACAGAGAGACAGACAGAGACAGACAGACAGGCAGAGCCGCAGTGCACACGGTGCGTGTGTCGGAGAGGCCGCCGGGAGACTCACCGCAGCAATGCTACGTGAATGCAGAGGGCTGGAGGTGGTGTGACTACTCACTTGCTCGGCTAACAGCTGCCGGTTTTGGATGGAATTATTCCGCAACAACAAGAAAGCGTCGGTTAAACGCCTGGTGGCCATGTCTCACCCTTTGTGACCCCCCTCTCAGGGGACCCCCGCCCACTTATATTCCTGATTTATTCACTTTCTTTCTCTTGGCTTCGTCTAGCTGGCCCACCCTTTCATAGAAGCCTCTCTTGACAAGACCTCAGGCCTCAAACCAAAAAAGCGCAGCTTTGCGCTTCGCCAAAGCGCAAAGACCCCTCCTCAAATAACCAAGCTTTCCAATTGTCTGACTCCCCCTACCCAAGCCCTGACTTTGATCTCTAAGCACTTGAATCCCCCCAATCCTTGCTTAGCGAGCCAACGTCCCAGAGACCCCACCCCAATCCAACCTTGGATCTACAAGCGTCTAACTCGCCAATCCGGCTCTGGACTGAGATGTCCTGAAGCCCCCTACCACCGTTAGTTCCTGAGAACCCCAAAGGTCTTTGCCCCTACCCCTAACTTGGCTCTCAGCGTCGAGGCCTTGCCCTGGGGCCTTGCTCTGACTCAGTTCCCCCACCAGAGGCCTGCCCTAGGCTCTTTTTGAACAATCCGAGGCAGGCCTGGATCCTGGACTCAAAGGCGCCTGCAGCTCCCTTCCTGGGCCTTGTCTGAGTCTGCTCAGGCGCGGCCCGACCTCCTGACCCCTTCCTTTCCTGGGCGGCCTGGTCCTCCACTGCCAGCAGATTGCTGGCCTGCAGGAGGACAGCAGGGCCTGCCTGCCTGCCCGGCCTTGTCACTCTTCTTCTCCGGCTCCCTCCATCCCCGGATCTGACTGCAGCTCAACCCCGGGCCGTTTCCGTGCTGTGGTCCCGGGTTCTGGCGTCCCCCCTGGCCCTCTTCCTGTCCGTCCCTCGCGAGTGCCCCCCTGCGACGCTCGCAAGCCTTGCTCGCAACGTTCCGGGCGCGGGAACTCCCTGCCCCCTTGCCCCGGGACGCGGGAGCGCTCCGCCCCCTCCCTGGGTGCTCCCTGGGCGCCTCGTTTCGCCTTCCCCAACTGGGCCCCGGCACGGGGGGCAGGCGAGAGGGCAGGCCCGAGCCTGGGGAGCGTGGCCCCAAGCAGCACACCGCTGCCAGAGGCCTTGGCGCCTTTATTAGAGTGGAAGTTGCGCTGGAAAGGAAAGAGGAAGGTGATTGTGCAAAATGAACCTACAAACAAGTACTCCAAGGAGATGAGACAGACTGCGTCGGGTCCCAGATAACCAGTACGTTATGACCCCAGAGTTGGGTTTGTAGGCCAGAAGGAAGGGGCTCTGTGCTGCCCCTTCACTCTAATAATAACAATAATAGTAACTCTCACATGGACAGCACCTACTATGTGTCCAGCACAGTGCTGGAACTTTATACACCTTTTTCCCTCACAGAACTGGACTGGTGCGTGTGCAACACACACACGCAAGATATGGAAGGACTTCGTATAACTTCGTATAATGTATGCTATACGAAGTTATTACGGGGGGAAAAAAAAAAAAAAAAAAAAGCGAGAGCTGCAGGCCGCTTGGGCCGTGCCGCCGCCTGAGCCAGGGGTCGTCGGGGGCGCCCGCCCTCCCCAGCCGCCGCTTTCTGTAGGGGGCACTGCAGGGTTGTGGAAACTCAAGTGAAAAAGTTCCCCGAAAACTTTGACACCCCTCTATCCCCCTTCCAAAAGCTTTGTCCTCGCGACTGGGCCCGCGGCCCCCACGCCCTCGGCGTTCCGGGCCCGGTTGCCTACGGTCGGGGGCGGCCAGCGCACCCCCACACGCCGCCCGGGTCCCGGTGGATGGGACTGGGGCAGGGGCTCCGCGGGGCCGCGACGGGCTCGAGCACCCCTCGAGGCCCGATCCCGAGCGCGGCGACCAGGGTCGTGCGGCCTCCCCTGGAGAGAACCCCGAGTCGGGCCCCGAGCCCCTCGCGAGACCAGCGCCCGAAAGGCCAGGCCGAGAGGGTCGGGGTCGCCGAGCGGGCTGGTCGCGCCTCGGACGAGTGGCAGCTCCGCGGGGCTGCGGGCCGAACTCGCGGGTGGGTTTCAACAAAGCACCTCACCCCGAAGACTCGGGAGCGGCCCCGCACGCCCGCCTTTGTCTCTGCGTGGAGCAAACTTTGCACACACGCGTGTATTTTCCGAGCGTTTCCCGTGTGCAGAGCGCAGGACTGGAGGAGCGGAGTCCGGCACACGGAGACCCGCAGCCGGTGCCCGCGGCTCCCGGGGGGCGCCCTCGCGGGGCCGCAGGGACCGGCCGAAGCGCCGCCGACCCCGCGCGCGTTTTCTTCTAGAGGAAGCGTTTTCGGTGTAACTAAAAATGAATGTGAAAAAATGTCTTTGAGGCAAATAACCAAATACATAAAATAAAAGAGAAAGAATCGAGACGGCCAGCGAGCGGGACTGGGCAGTTCTCCGCCAGGCCCGGCTCGGCTTGGAGCCGGGGAGACGCCGAGCGAAGGGCCGACCGTGGAAGAGGCTCGGCGACACGAAAGCTCGCCGCGCGGGGACCGCACACGGCCGGCAGCTACCGGGGCCGAGCCGTAGGCTGCAGGGGCGTGAAGACCGTCCCTGCAACGACAGGGACCCCGACTGATCGCGGGGAGGGAAATTCGGGGAGCCTGTGTGTGGACACCCGGGCTGAGCGCGGCACCCCGGGAAATATTTGCCGAACGAGGGAGAGTTCTGTCCCCACACCGCGGCCGATAATTCCCCCCAGAAAGATTTGACCCCAGTCATCCGGCCACCCCCTCCCCCCTCAGAGGACAGGTATTTGTAAACAACAACGGCGCTGGTCTTCCGTAAGAACATCAGATTAGAAACGTGGACCCCACGCCGTTCTCCTCCCTGGAGCGCTCATCGCCTTGCAAAGCAGGGACTTGTTTACGTCTCCGGGCTCTCTCCCCCAGGCTAGAACGTGCTCTTCCTCCTACGCAGGACCGTGTTTTATGCATCTTTGTACCCACTGCCATCTCATCTGGCTGGGAACAGGCTGCGGATAAATGTTTTTTTTTAAATATGTGCGTAAATGAATGAGAGACCCGAGATTTAGTCCCCAAACTCTCTGACCTCCCTCGAGTGACTTTAAGCCTTTAGAGCTCTTATCTGCTAGGAAAAAAAAAAAATGTGGGCTTTTCATAATCCTTGTAATCCGTGCCCTGTCTACCTCTCCGGGGTTATTGTGATGATCAAATAAGATAAGTGAAAACGCATTGTAAACTATCAGGTGCTGAGCAAATATTATATAGGATGGTTATTCATTCATTCCCTTCCTCCGTTTGGGAAGCTTAACAGAGTAATTCCTGGTCTTGTGTTTCAGCACATGGTGGTCGTCCTTCCTGGTCAGTCTTAAATATTTATTGTGGGACAATCTCTTTCTTACATTTAAGAAATCAGTCAAGCTCCCATTTCTTCGAGTGAAATGAACAGTGCTTGCACATATAAATAATGGGAGAGAAATCCTCCTATTCCCAAAACAGCCACCCCAAGCCCAACAGCAGGGAGATCATGAAAAATCCGAGATTGGCATAGCAACCCAAAGGCAGCACCGTGCAGCTGTATCCCGGCTACGTTCAGGCACGGGATCGTGTGTGTGAAATAGTGTTCAGAGAAAAGCAGGGAGCCCCAGAGAGAGCATGCAGACTGGCAGTCATGTGAATGCACGCCCTGACCCACATTGGGAGGGAATGGGGGAAGGATGTAAATCATTATATTTGAATGTTCCTTGGCTGTTTTATTTTCCTGTCAAGTGGCTTAAGCTTGTTTTTTTTTTTTTTTTTTTTTTTTTAAGCATTCCCTCATGGCCAAGTATGTGTTTCCTTGGAATTGAAATCTAGGTTGATGGTTTTATATTTTAAAAGCTTTCATTGTGACTCATTCTTGGCCTGGGATAGGATTCTGTAATACTCCCCAAGCTTAAAGAGCCTCAGTGTCCTGTTTCTTGGGCTTCGTACCCACTTTCTAATATTTTGCCCACGGATCCAAGAAGTCACTTTTGGGAACAAGTGTTTCATTGTCTTCCTGTCATTTTAATCAGTGTGGAAGGGAACCATAAACATGGACTTTCCCCGATGAAGCCAGACAACAGCAGGAGCAGAGGAAGGTTTTCAAATGCTGGTAGGTTAGTGATTAAACATGGGTTAGCAGTGCGAGACACCTACCCTTTGGTGAAGAAGTTTAAATGAGATAGGGCTCATGAAGCCCTTATGCAGGTTTGGTACACAATAATGCTGCATAAATAGGCAATGTGATTTATTCCAGCAGCAGTCTTGGTGTCGGAAAGCTCACATGGGCTCACCTCTCTCTGGAAGGCATCACCAACTCCTAGGAGGAGGGCATGGTAGTGGGAACTGAACACTATCCAAGCACATTTTTGAGATTCTTGTTCTGTTGCTCGGGAATCCAGATGTATCTGCAACATACTCTCATGTGGAAGAGGGGTTTAAGTAGGCTCACATGGGAAACTTCTAACTTTGGCCTTGCTAGTGTCTATAGCAGGACAGAAGGTTGGTTTTTGATCAGGACGATTAGGACGAGCAGCGCGAGCCCTCAAGATTAATAGAAGTCTCATTTGCACAGTCTGACATAACAGGCAGACTCAGACCAGATCAGGAAACAGAAGCTTTGCATTCTGTTTCCCCACTAGTTCCTCAAAACCTTGAGGATTTCCAATCTCAGAAAACTCCCTAGCTCTGTCAGTCTTCAGCTATGATGCCTCTCCCAAGCAGAAAGACTCTGGAGAGAGGCAACAGCTTTGTTTTGTCTGGACTCCTTTAGTTTTTCATAGCAGACAATGCAATTCAGTAGGCATTTTAAAAATCTACCAGTGGCTGTGCCTAGTTCTTATCAGGCACAGTTAAAAAGGATGAAACAGAGCAAAACTCTCGCCCTCAAGGAATTTGCATCTCCCCTACCTCTGCCCAAATTCTGGTTCTCATCATGTGCATTTTTCCAAGAGCCTCCTAAAAACCACCTGTCTCTTCCTCTTCTTTCATCCTTTACCCCGCAGCCACAGTGACCTTTCTAAAGCACAAATCTGATCATGTCACTACCTGATTGAGGCCCTGAAACAGCTCCCTCTGGCCCACACTAGCCGATCTCAAACAACGCTCAGCAGAAAACAGGTGCTCTCTAAGCTGAATCAAGATGGGCCATCACTAATACTAGCTACTCATGGTCCTTCTTGGTTGGCAGAAAAAAATAAGCTAATTGATGGAATCGTCTTCATGTTAAGTGTTTCCCTCCTCACTTTCTCTTAAACCTTTGGTCCCTGCTACAATTTACCTGTATGAGAATATAATATAAGATTATACCTGATTTATCCCAGAATCATGAATTTCATTACAATTTTTTTTCCCCCATGAATCAATATTTCCTGGTGTTCCGTGTGCAGATGTTCTCTGCTGTCAACACAGTGGAGTCCCCCCCTGGGATGGAGGACTGGCATCCAAATCCCTTCCCGACAGCCCCCTCCCCAAGTGGTGAGCTTTCTTCTTTCCAAGTCTTAGCTCACATGTTTTTCTCTGCCCATGGTGGTGTCTTTCTCTTCTGGCTAGTGAACTCTTCCTTCAAGACTTAGTGCCACCCACTGCCTGGTATAGTAGTGTTTGTGGAATGGATGGATTGATACACAGAAAGATGAGGTTAAAGATGTTAAGTACCAGAGAAAACCAGACTGTCAAGACTGAAAATGGCTAGCAAAGACAGAGACTCTGGTGGTCCTCTTTCCCCTTCTCACTCACCATTCTCTAGCCACCCTAGCCTTCTTACTATCTATCAAACCACCTTAGCATGTGCTGTCCCGTCTTTCCTGTGTTCTTCGTATAAATGGCTCTTTCTCACGACTCTGGTCTCAGACCACCCAATGTAGAGGGTCTCAGTCCCCCTACCTTGGCCGTGGTGTTGGGAGAGGGCTTTCCTGTCCCAGTGTCCTAGCTTCATTGTACCATGTGCCCATGCTCGGTTAACTTCAAGACTCAAGCAGTGTCTAACATAGTGGCTTTGGTCTTGGAGGCCAAGGGGCCGCTTTGGTAATACACACGCCAGCAAAGCATATCTGCATCCCACTTTTTTTCCAGGATGGTGTTGACACATGTGTACTCAAATAAATCAGCCCTCGCATCTGAACCATCTTCCTTGGCAGGAACAATAAGCTGATGTGCCAAGTCAGAGCTGACCTGTATGACTCAAACCTTGAAAAATATAAAGGAAATCATTGTGTTTTCAGGCTGGCAGGTATTGAGACACCACCAGTTCATTCGTTTCTAGTTTTTTTCCCCATGGCTGTAACCACTGACCTGTGCGTGGTAATTTGCGTGATGTGCAAGTGCTGGGCTGTCCTTCTCCAGATGCTAGTCTTGTAACTAGCAGCCTCTCATTAGCCACGTGGCCATGAGATCAGGACATTTTTAGTTGCAAGTGACAGAGCACAAATCAAATTGGCTTAAGCTTAAAAGCAAATGTGTTGGCCCAAATAACTAAAAAATCTAGGCATAGCTGGTTCCAGAAGGTAAACAATTATCAGTAAGACTCTCTGCCTCTCAGCTCTTCCTACCTCTGTGTTGGTTTCATTCTCAGGCCAGCTCTCCCAGGAGGTGACAAATTGATATCTGGAAGCTCTGCCCTAGTTTCTCACAGTATAGCAACCCTGGGAGGAAGAACGCTTCTTTTTCTCAAGGGTTTTGACAAAAGTCCTAGAATTGATTCTCATCGTCCTGTCTTAAGTCACATCCTGATCCTAAACCCTAAACTGTGGCCTGAAAGTAGTGACCATCAGACTGGTCAGGCCTATGTAATATGACCCCTTCTGACCTCAGGGAGGTGACGGTGGCAGGGTCTGATCCACCTAAACTAAATGAACCGCGAGCCTGTCTTTTTTGAAGTCAGTGTGTTGGAGCCAAGAAAAGGGATGCTGGAGGCTCAGATGTAGCACATTTCTGCCTCGGCCAGTGTTCAATCCACTCCATGCCCTGTGCACATTGCCATATGCCTCTCCTTAAAACTCACTCTTGTGGCTTCTGGAACTTAAGTCGCGACTTGTGCTCCTCCTTCGCTATCCCTCCCGCCACCAAATGTTGGTTTTCCCCAGTATTTTGTCCCTGCTTTCCATTCCCACTACCACTCCACTCCCCTTATCATCTCTTTTGCCCAGAAAATTGCAACAATTGCCCGCCCAACTGGTCTCCACACGTCCAATGCTGCTCCCTGGTGCGGGATATTCTCTAAACCATCATCTTCCTAAAAACATTAATCTGTTCATGTTCCTCTCCTGATTAGATCCCCGCCTTGTCTTCCTGCTGCCTACTAGAAGAAACAAACTCTAACTTTGCCTCTAAAAGCCTGAAGTGCCCACGGTCTCTCCAGCCACACCCACCTCAAGTTCTATGCCCTGCAGTACATTCTCTACACTATCTGTGTTGACCATTTCTGTCCCTTTTTACATCTGACATCCTCTACCTTGAATACATTCCTCCACTCTCACCCCCTTCTCCTGGAAAATTCTTATTTGCCTTTCAAGCTCAAACTCTGTTATCACTGGTGAAACCTTCCCCATTGCCCAGGCAATATTTTGCATCTGTGAACACAAAGCACCGTGCTCACCCAGGGCTTGCAAGATATGCCACCCTGTCTTGTGATCTGTCTCCTCCATTCAATGGGGAGCGCGGGGAGGGCAGGCACTGTGTCACCGTGCCTGCAGTGCCTGCCACAGTGGGGTGCTTCTTCATTGTGTATGACAGATGACAGATGAATGAGTGAGCATCCCCGATGGGAGTGGGGAGTAGGTGTCTTCAGAGCCCGATACCTGTAATAGGGTGCCATCTCTAAGCTCAAATGCCTTGGGGATATTTGGGTTAAAGCAAATGTTATATAAACCAAGGATAGAGAAAAAAAAATCACCTGGATTTTGCATCTCTAATTGGCACACCACCTCTTCCTTCTGAAAGCATGACTCATTCTTAGTTGGTGGTCTAAATCAATTTGTGCCCCAGGGTTGCATCGTCTGGATAAAAACATGTCTCTTGCTCCCTCTTTCTCTTCTTTTCCTTCCAAAGTTCAGTTCTCAGCCCAGCTCAATGTTTCCTTTGGCTCTAGTAGATGCAACTTAACTGTGCTACCCTGATGAGATCGACAACCTGCTTCATGTCTTTCTGATGGAAATAAAGCCAGATTGAGTTGATCTCATGTCACATTCTCTCTGAAGATACGACTGGACATGGGGTCTGGGAGAAGCTCCTTCTGCTCTCTCTGGGGGCTCTGTTTCTCCTGAGAGCTGGGAAGCAAGACACTTGTCCTGAGTGTCTTCTCAAGGAGATATGTTTTTTGGGTCCATGAGGACTTGAGAGTGATAAAGCATGATGTCACTGGGTCACTCTTGCAGAAGTCCCAATCTAAGTAGGGTGGGGGAGAAGGGCAAGAGAGGAACCAAGCACCCACAGACCACTGTTTATGGGACATGTCTTCTACCGTGACAGTCATCAGGACTAGGATTTTCAGCACCTCCTTGGTGCCCCAGGGACAATTTCCAGCAATCAGTATTGGGATCTGACTCAATCAATGAAGGAACCAATTGACCCACCAATGCACCAGTATTGAACAACTACTACAAGTCCTGTGTTGTGGGAGATGCAAGAGTTATATAAGACACTCTGCTCTCAAAGAACTCACAGACTAGCTGGGGACACAAAACCAACAGACGGGAAACAATTAGTGAGCAATGGAGCTTGAAAAAATACACCAAAGTGACTATAAAGGCAGCAGCAGTCAGGAAAAGGGAGAGGTGATATTTCAGCAAAAGCTTCCTTCGTGGAAGAGGTAGGGAAGGCCTGTGCTGGAAGGGGTAAGCGGTAGGAGTGCAGCAAAAAAGCAAGACTTGGAAAAAGGTGGGTGCGGGGCAACAGGGCAGCTCCCTGGGCTGTGTGGCACCGATGAATCGCATGCGGTGGAGAGGGATGCGTAAGTTAGAGTGGAACAAGACTCGGAGCCCCCAAAAGTCTGGAGCTTAAATTTCATGTTTATTCAGTTCATAAACATTTACTGAGTACCACCTGTGTGTCAGGTGCAGTGAATTTTGCCAGAGATTCAGAGATGAACAAGATACAAGTAAAATCAGGCACAGCAATACCTTATGGTGCCATGGTAGAGGTATGTACCAGGTGCTTAGAAGCCAAAGAGGGGCAGCTGACCTAACTTAATAAAGATTTACGTCGGCTTCTTGGAGGAGGTGTTATTTATACTGCATTCTGTAGAGCACTAGAAGTCAGCCAGGTGTGGAAGGAAGAGAAACACGATGTAGGCATGTGTAAGGATGTTCACTGCAGTGTTGTTTATCCTAGTGGAAAATTGGAAGCCATCTAAATGTCCAGCAAAAAGCAACCAATTAAATAAATTTTGGTCCACTCATAGGAAGCACATGTAGCCATTACAAAGAATAAAGCAGAGGGCTGGCCATTTAGCTCAGTTGATTAGAGCACAGGGTTGTAACACCAAAGGCAAGTGTTTGAATCCCCATCCCAGCCAGCTGCCCTCACTGCTCCCCACCCCAAAAGCAGTTCTGTATATTTTGATTGGAGAGATCTCTGAGATATAGAGTTAAGAGAAAAAAATGTAAAGTCCCGAAAAAAACATAGAGTATGCTATCTTTAATGTGAGAAAAAAATAAATATATAGCATTGGTAAATGACTAGACCATCTCAATGTGGGATGATAGCTGTTTCCAGGGAGGGGAATCAAGATGGGATTCCAGATGAGGCTGTGGCTCAACCTCGGTGTGGAATGACTCAAAAGGAGGTATTGCTTGAAGCTCAAATCTTTTAAAAAGTCACCCAGGAGATGGGTGTGAAACAATATTCTGGACATAGAGGACAGGTCAAGTGAGCCTGGGCTGTCTGAGACCCTTGAGGAGGGGGGACTTGGACAGGCAGACGCTGGACCACAGAGATTAATGTGCCAGATGAAGGAGATCTCACTTCGGTCCAAAGCTGTTCCCTCACTCCAGCCATCATTACTGACGTGGACCTACAAAGACGGCTTTGGAATGTGTGAACTCAGCCAGACTCAACTGCGTTTCCTAGAATTCTCCTTCTTGTGTGTTTATAGTTAGGACGGGCCACAAGGGAGCTTCTCACAAGCTTCGAAAGGCAAGGGAGGTGGCAGCTGTGCTTTGTAGCTGACACTCATTGTTGTGGATCTGCTGACTCCCTCACTGCTGTGAAGCAGCCACTCCTGCACCCTTCCCCTTGTCCCCTTTCTGCTTTCTGACACCTGGCCAAGTTTCTCTGTGATGCGGTTTCCTCAGGACACCCTCAGCCCCACGGTCAGAGGCAACGAGAACAGTCAACAGGTTTTAGCACGTTGTCCTGGGCTCTCGCTCCAGCTTGTGCCTGCTCTCCCGACATTGTATCCACCTTCCCCTCCGACCGCCTGTCCTGTGGACCTAGGCACCAGCAGTGTCCTCGAGACACAAATGTGGAAGCCGATTGTCTGGAACAAACCCCCTATTACAATTATATGTATGTAGCTCCTATTTCTGCTTTTCCAGTTGAACTCTGGCAGGCACACCCGTCACGTCATGGGCCAGGCACTGTTTCAGACTCTGAGGATACAATAACGAACAAATCCAATGTAACACTTACCTTCCCACCGTTCACTTTCTAGAAGGAGGAAATAAAAAAATAAACAAATAAATAATGTGATCTCAGAGGATGAGAAGTGCCAGAAGAAAACGAAAAAGAGTGTCCTGATTAGACTGGGGGTAGTTTGGGGTGGCCTCTCGGGACCAGTGATGCTTGAACTGAGCCCAAGTAGAGGCAGGAGATGTCTGCGCCTGGGGCACCCCAGACAGAAGGCACTTGGAGGGCAGGCTCCAAGGTGGCGCGGGCCTGGCGTCCTCGAGGAACAGGAAGGAGCCAGGCAGGCTGGAGGGTCATGCAGGAGGGGGAGTGTGCAGGGTGAGATTGGAACCAAAGGCTGGCTCTGACCTTGTTGGGCGGAAGCCAAAGGAGCGAGTTTGGATTTTATTCTAAGAGTATCCTGGAGTTAAAACATCTTCCAAAGTTGGCCAAGTGAAAGCCCACACACAGTTTTTCCTTTGAAAAGTGGGGGAAAAAATGTGGCCTTGCTCTGTGTGTGTGTGAGAGAGAGATAGAGGGAGGGAAAGAGGGGGGAAGGAGAGGGAGAGAGAGATTTCACATCTTGGTTTTTGCCTTGGCTTGACTTACAGACCTTTCCTTCCTGCATCTGTGCTAGGAGGGCCCAGCTCCCTGCCGGTCTCACCAGAATTCCATCTTTCCAAGGAAATCAGATTTTCTCTCGCTAAGGAGTTCTTTTCAGGGCCTCTGATACAAGCATTATGTGAAGCTGAATAGCTCATGTGGTTTTACACTTCGTTTCCTTGGGATGCCATTAGCAACATCAAGCACTTCTGTTTTCATTCGACACAATTTCCTATCCCTTTCTTCCTGGAACAGAAGAAAAACAAAAGGGGAGAATTGGTGTTGGGGAGTTCGGTTGGAAGCAGTGGAGTGGCCACCCCAGGGTGGGGCTTTTGGAGTCCTGCAGAGGCAGAGGCTTTCATGGGTCAGCCCCACACTCTCTGGCTCCTGTGCCAAACCTTCTGGCATTTTTGTTGATTTAGAAATAGTGATTTTATTGGACAGATGCCTAGAGGTCGTGTTAGCACAGAGAAGGGAAGCTATTTGCCCAAGGTCACGTAGCTGCCCAGTAGCAGGGTTTGGCCTGGAAGTCAAGTCTTCTGACTCCCAGAACAGCCCTGAGCACATCTCGGAGTAGAATTAGCATCTTTTCAAAGCCCCCGACAAAGACCAGTATCTCCCATGTTTGGTTCCCCGGGACAATTGGTGTCATTTCTCACTGTGGAGATGAACTCATTTATATCTTGGTCTAGTCCACAGTACGGGGTGTGTGTGTGTGTGTGCAGTTGGAGGGAATCAAATCAGGGAACCACTCACATGCTGGTGGAAAGACTAGGGCCCACCTGGTACAGAGGATGTCTTCCACTAATAGCAGGCAGGTGGGTTGGTAGGAGGGTGATGCTCATATGTGAGTACTGGTCTCAGGCCCTTCTCTTCCATCATTTTAAGACCTGAACTTTCACCTTCAGGAAACCTTCCTGCATTGACACTTGCATTGGCAGCTCCCACTGTTTCTGGACTTATGGGTCATTCCAGTAAAGTCTCAATGGCCTGAATTGGGTCACGTGCCCACATCCCTGACCAGTCAATGGCTATCACCACGGGAGTGGGGCTCTATCTGGCCCAGCCTGGTTCACCTGCTCATGAGAGAACCAGAGCTGGGCCGGGCCCCCCAACCAGAGGGATGAGGCAGGCTGGGGGGCAGCGGGTGCTTTCTCGAGGAAAATCAGGGCATTGTTACCAGAACACCCTGGCAGGCAAAAAGAAGAGCAAGCTTCACAGACTGCAACAAAGATTTTTTCATCTGCCTTTCAGAACCACAGAGATCTGTGGAACCATGTGTACTTAATTCATTTCTGTGCTATCCTCACGCCGCATGAGGGCTTTGTAAATATTTGCTGAGTGAATGAAAGAATAAATGAGTAGTAAATGAATGAATGAGTCTCCTGAGAGATAAAAGCAGCTCTCACAGTGGGAATAAGGCAGGGACCCCAGTTCACATGGCAGACGCATTCGCCGTGGGCTCCACTCTCTGGGGGTGATTGGTCGGCGAGACAATCTTAGGAGCTCAGGCTGTTTGGATAGCGTGTAGGGCCACCGCAGGCAGGACGGCGCCCTGCCAAAGGCACTTGGGCTTGACATTAGAAGTGGAGGCTGCCTGAGCTGGCTCGCTGGTGGGCTCGGGGTGCAGCTCAGTGTGAAATGAGAGGCCACACTTCTCAGACGTGTCTGCCTTGGCCAGCGGCCATGGACCTGGAGAAACTTTTGAGGCCACAGATGGATCTGGAGTGATAGCAGAGAGCCTCCGGGCATGATAATTTCCTTCACTCCTTGGAAGCTGAGCCGTTACCAGCCCGGAATAGAGACTTGATGGGCATTTCTATTGAGTTGGGGGGTGGGGAGTACTGTCCCTTTGCCTGTCCTTCATCCAGCTCTAGGGGCCCTGCCAGCAGTGCTGGGCATATGTCAGTGTGACAGAACCTATGATTCATTTGTTTTCAACACAGGAAGCTCCAACAGACGATCTCAACATGGGGAAGGGCTGGTGGGAGGGGGCCAGGCATATCTGAAGGCTACCACGGCTGCTCTGAGATGCTTTTGGTGCAAATCCCATGAGAGGGTTTCCCATGTGTAGGGAGCAGCTTTTTAACAGCTCCTTGGTCTTTAAGACTGAGGCACATGGAGGGTGGAACAATTTGGTGGCCCCCAGAAGACCTACTGGGAGAGAAGCATCCCCAGGCTCTTGGCTCACGCTGAAACAGTGACCAGTTTTCAAGTCAAACTGCCTAACTGAGTGTGCTTTTCCTTGTGGGGAGGGAGGGGCTATGGTCACATCCGTGCTCAGCACCCAAGACAACTCATTTCACTGAACTTTCTCCCCTTCCCCCATTTTACAGACAAAGATATGGTTTCAGAGGGCTCATGTGACTGACCTGAGGTTACAGGAGGCAGAGCCAAGATGGAACTCAGGTCCGGCTGGCTCCATAGCCCACCTCCTAGTCCCTCAGTCATGTTTTTGATTTGGGAAGAACCTCCTAGCATCACCCAGGATGATCTCAGTTAAGTCCACTCCACTGAGAGCATCTTGTAAGCAAGTCCTTGGAGAACTAGCAGAGCCCCCAGGAACAGGAGCTCGACCCAATCACTGACAGGGATTGGCAGAGCAGCTACTGGGTGCCAGGCATGGAGCTGGCTCCTGGGAACAGCATGGGCAGCAGGATGAATGCTCCCTGCCTCATGGGATGAAGGTGGTCAGGGAGGGTCTCTGGGAGGAGGTGATATTGGAGCAGAGACCAGGAGTGAGCCATGAACCTGTCCAGGGGAAGAGTGTTGCAGGGAAAGGAAGCAACAGGGCGAGACTCCAGGGTAGGAGACGCCTGTAGTGTTCATGCAGCAGCAGGGAGGAGGAGCGGACGGAGCAGGGAATGAGGCTAGAGCCAGCGGGGGCCTGAGGATGCAGAACCTATAAGGACGTGAGGACACTGGACTTGTCTAAATCTAATCAGGCTATTCCTGATTTCTGGAGTATTTACATGCAGGCGTCTCAGGGGCTCCCTCTCTAGCTTTGAAACACTCAGCACCACAAAGGGCCAAGGGGCAGCAGCTCCTCTAGGCTGGAAGCATGAATTCAGGCCTTCCAAGCTGAAGCCAGGGACAAGGTTCAGGGTGGCCTTTCTTTTGCACATCAGGCTGGCCAGCTTCCACCAACCAGGTCGTCTCATTCCCACATCTCTATGGTCACCTGCCCTTGCCACCACTGAGAATGAATGGAAGGACTGCAAAGCCTGCTCCTGAAATTTCCACAGAACTTCTGCATTTGACCCAGGCACAGAGGGCCAGCCAGGGAGACTTACCAGGGAGAACACTTCCTTCCTTCCTGCCCTTCTTTTTGATTATTTTTTTTCTTGTCTCTCAACAACAACAGGCCTACTTTCTTTCCTCTGATGGAGAAGGTTGCGGGAATGTTTTTGGCACTCTCCCCACTCATTTTTATCATTCAAGGTGTAATAGGCCACCCATCAAGGGATGGAATAGGAAAGAAAGACAGCGTGAGGAAGGTGGGCAGAGCAAGGCAGCGGCCATCGGGTGATTGTTCTCACCTTTGAGTAAGCCCTTTCCCCACTTGATTTCTTGGTTGGTTTGAACCTTAAGTGGGCACGTCCATCCTTGAACCACAGGAGAGTCCCAAGAGATAGAAGGAGGGTGTCTGCAGCCGCAGGGTTCATCAGAAGGAGGAAGGAGAGAAACACCTGCAGACCAGGGCTTTCCCACCTCGGCACTGTTGGCATTTGGGGCTGGATGGTTCATTGCAGGGCTGTCCTGTGTGTTGTGGGATGTTAGCAGCATCCCTGGCTCCCACCTAATAAAGTAGCTCCCCTGAGTCGTGACCACCAAAAGTGCCTCCAGGCATTGCTAGATGTCCCCTGGAGGCAAATCCCCCACCACCATACCCCTCCTGTTGAGAACTACTGGTCTTCATATCCAGAGGCCGTGGATGGTGTCCCCATGGCTGGTAATGATCTGGACTTGGTGGCCCTCCAGAGATACTCTCGGTGACTCACGGACAGGTGCACATTCTCAGTGTGGGGAGCAGCATCTGCCAAGAAGACCCGACCCAGGAGGGACTTTTCCCCATGCAGCAGGTGTGTGGCCGCCCCTCACCCAGCCCAGGCACATCCCACCAGGAAGCCTCTCGTGGTGTTCAGGAAAGGCATCCCCTCCTCTGTTCACTCAGAAAGGCGATCAGGTCACAGAGATGCCTATGGAAGCCCCCGTGGCCTGCGGAGCATCGGCCCCCCGGGTGAGAGGGTTTGTGTATGGGCCTCAGTGATGCCATGAGAGGTGGGTCTGACTATTTCTGTCATATTAGGTTCTGTTGAGGGAGCGTGAGGTCCTGAGGAAGGGGGGGGGAAACCTAGCAGGCCTCCAGAAAAAAGCTGTGTTACTTGGCTCCCCAAACCGTGTGGGGTGCGGCCCACCCATTACTTTCCTATGCTTTCATTTTTCTTTTTTTCTTTCTTTTTTTCTGATTCTTGGCTCTGGAAAAAGTGGAAAAACGTATGCAGTGACCATACTATTGATGTCTTGGTCAGAGAGGAGGAAAGATTTCACAGTAACTGAGCGAAAACACTGTTTGACATGGGCTGATAAATCACACCCACGTGCATGCGTTTGCGGTGTGGGTCTGTATGGTATTTTTCCTTTCTCAAGAAGAGATTTAAGTTCTAGATGTTTTGACAAGGCCCTGTTAAATAGGGCCTTCTCCTGCCTGCTGAGGGAGGCTTTCATAAGCGTGTTTGTCAAAAGGAACCTGAATCACATTTTCCCTGTCTGTTGGGAGAGCAGAAGCTGGGCACGCTGGGTCAGCTCTGCAGACCTGGCCTTTGCGGGAGGCGAGCAGGGTTTTCTTGCATAAAGTTCATGAAATTAGAGATGAGAAAAAGGTCTTCCTGGGCAGGGGTCATGGCACCCATGGCATCTAGGACAGTGCCAGGCACAGCATAGGTACTGGAAAGACATAGAATGAGTGACTTCTTCTGCCCAAATTGGCAAGATGGTTGACTTTTGTCTGTAGCACATTTCCCACCTCCCAGCTGGCAGTCCAGTTCTGTCACCCCTTCACTCTGTTCTTTCTCTCTCCACCTTGCTTGTTGTCACTAGGCTATAAACCGACGGCTGAATAAACTATTGATCAAATAAGTATTTTTGAACATCTATCATGTATGGGCCACTGGGTTAAGACCTGGCAAGTGCAAGCGGCTTTGGGGAGGGAGGGAGGTCCTCAGTCACAAAGCATGGCCACACATGCCACGCCTGATCCCACCCTCCCCGCCCGTGCTCCCAGCAGACATCACGGAGCTCCTTGTCTGTGGGGCTTGCTCATGGCCCACTCACTTTCCAGGATGGCTTCAGAAAGGGCCGCTCATTGCTTTCTTTTCTAGTGGGCCAGATGAAGGTGACAACACCTCGGATTCCATTGTGATCATCATTGTCACCAATTTTTACTTTGTTTTTTGTTGTGTATGTGCATTTTAAAAATTTTGTTTCTTAAAGGCACACTAGGGACAGGAGAGCACCTTTAGGTCTTTGTAACTAACGTTTATAGAGACTGACAGAGGATCCATCATTCATGGGGCAGGTGCCCTCTGGGGAGATGTTGGTCTCTTTCTTTCTGGGGTCTGGGGCTGGTCTCAGCCATGATTGAATCAGGCTTTTGCTGGGAAGTCGGACACAGAATGGACCCTGTGAGAGTCATAAACCCCAGGTAGGACTGACTCAGGGTTTAAAATGCTCAGATTTGAATGGAATAATATACAGCCTAGGAGATAAGCCTTCTCCTCTCGCTCCAGAGTCTGGATTGCTATAACAAGGCCACAGATGGGACTACTGTGAAGGACTGAACCAAGAAAGGGACTTGATGATCTGCGTCCCTTCTTTCCTTCTGTCTGGCATTTGGCAAGCAGAGACAGTTAAGCCAAGGCTCTCCCTTGTGGAGCCCCTCTTCACAGGAAGCCACACATGCAAATAAAAAGCACTGATACAGGGTGAGTGAGATGGGGGATGGAGCGAGGTGGGAAGGGGGCCAGAACCCAGGTTCGAGGAGGTCCGGAGGAAGGCTTCAGAAAGCACCAGTCTGGTCCAGACCACCCTCTCCACCTCCCTGGTTCAGGCCACTGCCATGTGGACATATGTGACAGCCCCCACTGGGCTCTTGGGTCCCCCCCAGCCCCAAACATCCTCCACATGGGAACCAGAGTGAGCTGTTAGAAATAAGGTGGGAGAGCTGGCATGGGTAGTGATGTATCAGATGGCCCAATGACAACTGTTGTATTTAAACAACCATGGCATAGTTGGTATCTACAGATATATAAATCTCCATCTATATGCATCTATCTAGGTGCCCCAACTACTGACTTTCTGTGCTTTTCACCTTGTCCCTGGGTAGTGACAGGAACTGCTGGGACACTAGTGAGTGTTTCCAGCCCCAGTGGGCTTGGGCCTCTCTGAGCTCCCCAGACGTGCTGATGCTCTGTGGAGCGTTCCCTCCCTTCTGGCCTTTGCCTGACTTCTGTGGGCAAAAAGTTGATGAGAATCTCTCCCTAAAAACCCTCTCTTCTCTGTAAGTCACACACAGCTCTTGAGACCCAAACAACCAACTTCGCCCTGACTTGAAGGGTCCTTGACATCCAACCAAGGGCCTTTGAGGAAAGACAACTTCTCACCAAGTTTGTAAATGCATCCCTTCACCAGGGAACATAGCCTGGAGTTTCCACCTGGATTCCAGAAGGCTCCAGGGATGTTCATGGGTACCCTTTTCAGGTGGCTTCAAGCACTTGGTGTAATGCCTGGCACATGGGAAGGCCTCAGTAACTATTTGAGTAAGCCACGTAATGATAATGTGGATACTAGTGGCCCTTTCTTGGACACTTATGAGGTACCAGTGTCTGTGCTAAGCACATGTCATGCTAAACACTTTACTTGTAAGGGGGAGGCACAGCCCTACCCCCTGATGGAGACAAGATCAGGCATATTTGGGCAATGGGCATGGAAGTCAGAGATGGGTGGTCATTTGCCCAGCCCTCTGGAAGCTCATGTCTAGTTAGAAAGATGAGATATTGAAAACTTCACTGTTGATAAGGGTTAGACAGCCGCTCGATTCAACAATAGAAGAGATCTTCAAGGCAGTGCATGATTAATTGCCCAGCAGATTGTAGGAATGATAAATGTTTTAGGAACTCAGAGGAGGGAGCCATTTCTCCAAGCCAGCCAGAACAGACAGATACCAGGGGCAATTTTGCCCTTTCAAAGGGGGCCTGTGGGGCTGCTATCTGTGGAGGTCATCATCCCATGGGAGGAGTTGGGGGAGAGCTTTTTCAAAAATTACTTTTAAGGACTAGGTCTGATATTCAGTTGCCACTTGCTATGGTTCTCCCATGCTGGAGTCCTTAGGAAACCAGCTAGTTCAAGGAAATGGGGAGCCGGCGAAAGCTTGATATTTATTCCCCTTCCAGCTATTTAAACTTCTCCAGGACAAGCCATCCATCTGAAATCTCCTCTCTAGAAAGTGGTACGGAATTCAGTGTTTGTATTATGTGAAGAAAGACTGAAGATGCTGACTTTTAGCCCCGAAAGCAACTGGGGCATCTCTTCCTTGGCAAATGGGTCCCATGAAATATTACAAGAGCACATCATTTTCATGGTAGTGATAAAGTTGACAAGTGTTTGGATTTTGCCTGAAATTTCAAGAGGCTAGAGCTGAGAAGTTTGTTTGAAGTTCTCAGAGCTGTGGATTGTGTTCAGCTTGGGTATCTATTAAGAAAACAGCCATTTCATCATGACTCGTACCATAAATTGGTTCATGGATGCCCAAGGCTTTATCTCATTAAATCGTGTTGCTATCTATAAATGGTGTTCAGGCTGTTTCTCTGTGAGCAAGGTTATCTGAGTGTTTAGAAACTCCAACCTCGGATGGTGAGATGCTGCTATCTGCAAACTTGGGAGAGACAACAGTATTTTCAGAAATACAAACAAGCCCAAAAGGCCAGCAGCCCGCCCTTCCAGGGCTGTGGGTGGCTGGTAGCAACTGCCTCCCAGCCCAATGGGAGTGAGAAAGCAGATGGCTGATGATGGATCGCAGAGCTGTCATCTGCAGGGGCTGGGTGGTGATGTCACAGCTGGGGAGGGAGCTTCTGGAGTCAGGAGAGGCCCAGACAGAACTGTGTCGGGGGCTGAATTAGCCACAATGGCTCCAATCTCCTCTCTCTCTCTCTGTATTTTCTTCCTCAAACTTAACTGACTTGAATTCCTCATGAAAAAACTAATATCTGCAAAATACCTGTCACCGATGTTAAATCATCAGAGCAAGTAAGCGACCCCAGTGGCCCTCCCCCAGCTGCAATGTGGTCTTAAAAGGTGGCCTCCACAGAACCGTATTGGGTGCAGTTCCATGGAGGAGTTAAAAGCAGGCTTCAGGGTCAGAAGTAGGATCAAGTCTTGTTGAGAACACTTTGGGCGAGTTACTCAGCCTCTGAGTCCTTAGTTCCCTTACCTGTCAAATGGGCTTGTGATGAGTATGGGATCAATAATGCGTTCCAGGGGTCAGAAAGTGCAGGTCCTGAGGACAGCACAGGTGGCTGTACCAGCTGTGGCTGGCGTGTTGTTGACACAATGAGGCCTCTCACACTTAGGGAGGCTCCAGCCTGGCTGAGAAGGGCTGGGTCCATTAGATTGGATCTCCTCTGATTTTTTTTTTTTTTTTTTGTCCAAACCTTCCAAAGATTCAGGCCACAGTTCTTCTGGGCAGGGAGAGGGAAGGTGCTTGAGGGAGAACAGCACAGGTCAGCTGTTGGGGAGCTGCAGAGGCTCAAGAGGAGGGACTGGAGGAGTCTGGGTGTCTGTGGAGCACGGTCAAGCTCAGGGGGTGGGCAAGAATTTCCAGGCTGGACACAATAACAAAGCCCCAGAGGTAGCAATAAGCCCTGTATTTACGGGACACTCAGGAGCTGCTATGGCAGGAGGCAGGGGAGGGAGAGTTAGGGGGTGAGGGGGTCTGTTGTTCTTTTAAATGAAAAATAAGTTCCATGTGTTGATGGTCCCCAAGGAAAGCGGCCTTGGCATTGAAGGCCCTGGCAGTCATTTGAAGATAGTCTCTCCAGGGGATAGGCCTTACGGAGACTGTCGCCAAATATTTCGTCAGTTGTTTGAGTTGTTGGAGGAAAGCAATATCCCGTGAGCCCCTGGCACACGATGCCACCAGGATGCAAAGCTGGAAGGAAGTAAGAGGAGAGCCTTCCAGAGACCCAAGACAGGATGCTCCCCAGTGATGACACAGTGAGAGACAGAAGTTCCCAGAAACAGGAACAACAGAGGCCACTCCGCAGCCCCCGAGGTCCTTCACCCCACGGACCGCCAGTACTGAGACTGCACCTTGCTCAGCACAGAAGCTTCCAGGGACTGCCCGTTCCTTTCTCACTCCCACCAGGACAGGCCAAATCCCATAGCCCGGCCTCCAAAGCCTTTCAATGGGGGGGGGGGGGGGGGGAACATGGGAGGACAGGAAACATGGGGGGAAAGCATGGCTCTGAGCAGAGACACCCAGCATGTCACCAGCTCCATGGCTCGCTGGGTGTCCACTGCCCCTCCCCAGACACCTGCTGCTTCTTCAGCCATGCAGGCATCATGGGGGTGAGCCCTCCCCATTTAGTCCTTGTAATGAGGACTGAACACATATAGCCCATAGAATGGTGCCTGGCACATACTAAGTGCCATTGGCATGGATTCTTGGAATGATTTTTCCAGTTTCTGCATACCCAGTGACATCCCACAGTTGTCTTCTGCTGGCAAGTTCGTAAAAATATCAAAAACCACATACTGAGCATGTGCCATGCACAGGGCCAAGCACCAACATTGTCTCATGTTATTCCCTTGCCAGGTAGGTCCCCCTTTAGTTGTTAAGGAGTCAGGATTCCAAAGTGGAGGGGCTTGACCAAGACCACACAGCCAGAAAGCTGGAAGCCAAGATTCGAACCCAGGTCTAAATCCTCCTACCCACCTCACATTTCGTTCTCCTTGTAAAATGCCTTTCTCACCCCCCATGCCTCTGCCACACTCGTGGGCACTTCACCAATTCCGTGGCCTGGCCCTCTCCAATGCCCCTTCCATCCAATGCCATCTTGGTTCTCCCAACTGGATCTGTGCTTCTCTGCTCAGCAGTTCCACTGGTCTCGTGCCACCTACCTTGCACACAGGTCTGCCGGGGAGGCGTCTGGCTTCCTTCCAAGAAAACAAGCCCCCTGCAGGTAGTTGGCACCTAACCCATAGTGTTCAGTGGAATTAAGAATTGCACTAGTCTCCTGATCTTGGATGGGCACCATCCTGAACTTGTCCATGTCTATGCCACAGAATCTTCTAGAAAAGCAGTTTCAGCAGGTGCAACAGGCCTTCTGAAGGAACCTAATTCTTAGGTAAGCGAGGATAGTCAGAGCAAGGAACCCTCATGAGCCCACACTTCTCATGACCTGAGAATTCCTTTGATTCTATGAAGACAAAGGAGGGAAAAGATGAACAGAGAAGATGCAGGAAGAGAAAGAGTAGAAGAAAGAGAAAGAGACAAGGGAGAGAAGAAAGCAAAGGCAAAGACCGAGAAGGAGGGAGCGAGATCAGAGAGTAAAAGGGAGAAGTGATGGCTGGGAGAGACAAAGAAGTGACGAGACTGGGAGAGACGGAGAAGCCTTCAGTGCTGTGAGCTCCAGCTTCTCACAGGGGCACCCAAGAAAACCACATTTAACCCCAAACTGGGAGCCAGGGAGACCATGGGTTGCTTACATAGGAGAAAATCACCCCAAATTCTCGGTCAAGTGCAGTGCCAAGCAAAGGGAAGCGTAGTGGCAGGAAGACCCAAGCCAGTGTGTGGCTTCCACAGCAGCACCTCATGGATCATTTATCCCCAGCCCGCATTCCCGATCAGAAATATCCAATAACCAAACGTTTTAAAGCTTCTGCTGCTAATAGCGTGATTTCTTCTTCTGTCGTCACTGGTAACAAACAGATCTATAAAAGGCTCTAAAAGTGCTACAAATAGCTCCTCCAGTCCCCTCAAGTCAAGCTCATTGGGGAAATGGCTGATTTTGTTGCTCCCTGCACATTTGGGTGTTGGGATGTGATTGACAGAGTGAGCTCACTTTGAGGCTTTCACGGCAGATTGGGCTCCCCCAGGAGTGGGGAGCATTGACAGCCTGGGTTGGGGGAGGCTCCTTGGGGGCTACCTGGACTGGCCTCCACCTGATCTTGGGCAAAACTAGGGTGGGGCAAGCGAGGTATCAAATTTAAGGTGGCGCTCACTCTCATGCTGGTGCTAGTGCAGGGTCAGCATCCAAGGGTGAGTGCCTCCTTAAATTTTTCATCTTGAGCCTCTCACCCTAGTCCCCTGCGTGGGAAGGAAGGAACACAAGGCTCTGCTACATTTCAGCCTCACTTTCCTGGTCTGTAAAATGGGATCATCGAAGCCCCTCTCAGCAGCCAATGCACTTTATTAAAAGTGCACATTGCACAGGCACTATGCCGGGCACTGGGTTTCCAACAACAGGAGCAGACACGGATCTGCTCTCATGGAGCTCACAGAGGGTTGGAGGAGTCCCTGACAAAACAACACTGTGCACGTGTAAGCTCATAGGAGTTTCACAGGTGCAGTGACTCTGTGCGGTGGCCAGGGACACGTAGACTGGGTGCCAATGTCTCCAGGGGGCGTGGGAACGGTGAGGAGACCATGTCCCAGCAGTGATGGAAGAACGCGGGCCAGATGGGCAGCGTGCATTCAGAGAGGGCAGAGTGCGTGATGCCACCGTGGAAGGTGGGCTTGCCTCCGGTCACACAGAGACCTGCACCTGCACCACAGGGGCCGCTCTCCCCTCACCCCCAAGGCTCACAGCACTAGGCCACATCCCAAACAGTGTGCAGCTTGGCCAATTTCTGAGCTGCATCTCATCCAAATCTTCCTCTCCGGTGTCATTGGGCGCTCTGTTCCCTGCTATGTAATGGAAACGAATTTTTACTCACACTAAAGAGTCATTATGCTGCTATTTCTTCTAGAAAATGTGGGTCCATTTTCCACAGTGCAGGCTTCCTGCTGACTCTCATCTCCCCGTGGAGGCCTTAATGGAGATGTGGGTCTAGTCTGGGCTTGGCAGAGAGCGTGGGCCAGAGGGTTCGCACAGATAGTGCTCTTTGAGGCTCCCCACTCACTGCCATTTCCAGGGTCGCTCTTCCCTCCCAGGCCAGGTTCTGTCCACTCATGGGCACTTTGACACAAGGTGACTGATAACAGGGCATGTACATGGAATCACACGTTCCTGTTTCTTGAGGATGGGCAAGAGCCTGGGACTGGTGCTACGTGACATTTTCCTCTGGAAGCTTCTAAACGGTACCCAGAGGAGCCCCAACTGATCAGGGAGGAGAGGATGACTCAGGTGGGGACAGCTTCCCCAATGAAGAGCTTCAGAGGCCAGGTCTCAAGTGGGAGCCTAGAGCAGAGCCAGAAAGAAGGCGTCTCCTCCTGCCCAGCAGGAGACGGTCTGGCAGAGGGACGTGTGGGCTTTGGGCCTGGGGCTGAAGGCTGTTGGTGCTCGGGTTGGGGCCCTGGATCCCCAAACAAGTTGCAAACCTATTCCCACTGCCTTGTATAGAATCTCCAAAGCTCTGGAGGCGCTGCCGTAGGTGAGCTTTGGATGAGTGACCCCAGCCAAGTCACCACACCTCTAAGCCTTGGTTTCCTCATCTGCAAGGCAGGGTGATAACAGTCCTGCCTCACCAGGGTCTGGAAGGATGCCGTGACACATGCATGAGACAGGAGGGATGGGGGAGTGGGGGCCCTGCTCCTCTCCATTTCCCCTCCGTCCAGCCCCTTCAGCGGTGCCACCACCATGCGTTTGCTCAAGCCAGAGGCTGGTGCTCCCAACCCCTCCCTCTCCATCTGCCCCCAGGACCCACTGGGATCGGCTTCCCTCCCAGCCACCACCCGTCCTAGGCCAACCCATCTCTCTCCCAGATGCCCGCAACAAGCTCTGCTCACAGTTCCTTCTCCTTACAGCAGTCGCAGTGATCTTTCAAAAATATAAGGTAGCCACATCACCCGCACATGCTAAAATCCCTCCCCTGCCTTCCGATTGCCCTGACAACAAAATCCAGCCTCCTCTTACCCAGGCCACCTCTTCAACCTCACCTCCCACCACCCTCCCCTTGTCCCCATCCCGGGGCCTGAGTGCTGCCTGTTCCTTCTGCTCAGGGCCATCTCTTAGCAGCTCTCGTAGTCACTCCTTCTCACATCTCCATCTACTCTTCTGCCCTGTCGTCTATCCAGGCCTTCACACAGCATGGATCTACTGAGCTCCTACTGGATGCCAAGCCCTGCGCTACACACAGAGACACGACGACAGGCATGGCCCTGACCATACAGGGTTTGCATCCCAGCACACAGATAAATGCAGATCATCATTTCAGGAAGTCCTAACAGCTATGAACACATGCCAAGCAGTGCCTGTCACCACCCGGTCTCTTTCTTGTCATTTCTCTGTTTCTGTTTGTGTGTGTCCCTCCCACTGGGCCATTGGCTTCATGAGGTCTAGGGCTGGTGCTATGGGACATTTTCCTCTAGAAGGTTGCAGACCATACCCAGAAGAGCAGCCCCTTGGGGAGGAGGGGAGGACCCTGCTGGGGGAGGAGGGGAGGACCCTGCTGGGGAAGGGGGTGGCTCTCTCATCAAGAGCCTCACAGAGGCTTGGGTCTCAAGCCGGGCCCTGGAGCCCCTGCTGCCCAGGTCGGGGAGGCATCCACAGACGTGGTGCCCGCGCCCCCCAGGACCTCAGAGAAATGCGGCGCTGGGAGCAGGACTGCCTGCCTCTGCCCTCGGGTTGCTGGCCGGGGACAATGGCCATGGCCGCTGAGTCAGTCGCTCTCCCCACCCCCTGGAGAAGTGGCGAGCTGAAGGCGCAGCGCCCAGCGTGGGCTGGGAGCGAGGCCGGGGGCTCTTTTCGAGCGCCGCCCCCGCAGTCTACAGCTCAGCCAGTGACTCACTCAGCAGCCGGTGAGTCAGAGGCTCAGCGGTGAGGACGCTGTCCGCACACTGATGAGCCCAGCAGGAGAGGGGCCGCGGCGACAGGCAGAGAGCAAGGGAGGACGCCCCACATGCCCACGCACCCCCACACAATCCTCACCACACTCACACGCACACCCTCGAATGCACACACCCACAACTCACACCCACTCACACACACACCACACTCACACACACCCTCGAATGCACACACCCTCAACTCACACCCACTCATACACACACCACACTCACATGCACACCCTCGAATGCACACACCCACAACTCACACCCACCCATACACACACCACACTCACATGCACACCCTCGAATGCACACACCCACAACACACACCCACTCATACACACACCACACTCATACGCACACCCTCGAATGCACACACCCACAACACACACCCACTCATACACACACCACACTCATACGCACACCCTCGAATGCACACACCCACAACACACACCCACTCATACACACACCACACTCATACGCACACCCTCGAATGCACACACCCACAACACACACCCACTCATACACACACCACACTCATACGCACACCCTCGAATGCACACACCCACAACACACACCCACTCATACACACACCACACTCATACGCACACCCTCGAATGCACACACCCACAACACACACCCACTCATACACACACCACACTCATACGCACACCCTCGAATGCACACACCCACAACACACACCCACTCATACACACACCACACTCATACGCACACCCTCGAATGCACACACCCACAACACACACCCACTCATACACACACCACACTCATACGCACACCCTCGAATGCACACACCCACAACACACACCCACTCATACACACACCACACTCATACGCACACCCTCGAATGCACACACCCACAACACACACCCACTCATACACACACCACACTCATACGCACACCCTCGAATGCACACACCCACAACACACACCCACTCATACACACACCACACTCATACGCACACCCTCGAATGCACACACCCACAACACACACCCACTCATACACACACCACACTCATACGCACACCCTCGAATGCACACACCCACAACACACACCCACTCATACACACACCACACTCATACGCACACCCTCGAATGCACACACCCACAACACACACCCACTCATACACACACCACACTCATACGCACACCCTCGAATGCACACACCCACAACACACACCCACTCATACACACACCACACTCATACGCACACCCTCGAATGCACACACCCACAACACACACCCACTCATACACACACCACACTCATACGCACACCCTCGAATGCACACACCCACAACACACACCCACTCATACACACACCACACTCATACGCACACCCTCGAATGCACACACCCACAACACACACCCACTCATACACACACCACACTCATACGCACACCCTCGAATGCACACACCCACAACACACACCCACTCATACACACACCACACTCATACGCACACCCTCGAATGCACACACCCACAACACACACCCACTCATACACACACCACACTCATACGCACACCCTCGAATGCACACACCCACAACACACACCCACTCATACACACACCACACTCATACGCACACCCTCGAATGCACACACCCACAACTCACACCCACTCATACACACACTACACACACATGCACACCCTTGAATGCACACCCACAACTCACACCCACCCATACACACACAACACACACCCTCGAAGGTACACACTCACACACACAATTCACACTACCACCCCCCACCACACACACACCTGGAAAACACACAAAGTCACACACACTTTAGAATGCTCACATCCTCGAATAGACACAATTCATACACACACCGCACTTCTGTGCACTCATGCCACACACACTCACACACATACACAGCCCCCTTCCCTCTTTTCTTCCTTCCCTCCCGCACCCCATCCTTTCTTCTTTCCTCATTACCAGAGTGGGTGTTGGAACCAGGGTCATCACTCCATAGCCCACCACAGCCATCACACATACTAGCCATGTGACTATGTCCCCGTCTCCTCATCTGAAAGACACGGAGAACTGGCTATTAATGCCAGTTCCTGCGATTAAATTCCCGTGAAGTACCTAGGGCGGGGTGCTATGCTATAGATGCTCCGTGTTGGGTGGACCCCTGTGGTTGGGGTCATTTATCGAGTCCTGCATCCATCCAGCAAGCATCTCGGGTGCCTAGTCTGTGCCACACAGTCCTCCTACCTGCAGACCCAGAGTCTGGGTGCAGAGATGGCAGGAAAACAGATGAATTACATGCAGGACAGCAAGTGAGTAGTCACTCATGTCCTGCATGTAATTCATCTGAGCTGGGAACAAGTGGGGAGAGGTGGACTCACTTGGGCTTGGGTTTTGAGGAAGAAAAGTGGAGCAGCCATTTGGAGGAAGGATTGGAGATGGGAAGACAGCTCCCAGGTCAGGGCGGCTCGACTTTCTCTGGCAAACAGTGCAGGGAGAGTGGTCAGCGAGGACTCAAGAGCCAGGGGAATGGCCTCCACCCAGAGAAGCCCAGAGATGACCAGGACTGAGTGGGAAGAACCCACTCCTGGTGCCATTTTTCATTAACCTCTGGGTGGAGGCACAGGATGTCTTCTTGTATTAATAATGCTCTTTTGGTTGCCAATAGCAGAAACCCAATTCAATATGGCTCAAGAGAAAACATAGGACTTTATTGTCTATTGAGAGTGCATTTTTGTGGGGATAGAGGGATTTCAGGCATGAGATCTAGGGACACAAAGCCACCAAGAGGATCTGTGGCTGGCCTACTCTTAGCTCTGGTTTCCTCCTCATTGGCTTCATTCTGCAGCAGGATCTCCCTGCATGGTGGCTCAGAATGGGCCAGGCCTACAGCCTTCCCAATTGGCCATCCCACAGGAATGGCTTATGTCCCTGCAGTCCTATCCAAAGCCCATGATTGCACCTCCTTGACCCACCAGGTCATGTGCCCATCTCTAAGTTCGCTGTAGTAGCCAGAGGATGGAATGCTCTGAACAATCAGCTCTGGACCAGGGGCTCCATGCAGACCTCGTGGGCTGAAGATTGAAGGCGCGTAGCCCCTGCAGGAAAATCCAGGCACCACCATCATAAGAAGAGGGAGCAGATACAGGGCCTTCAGAAGCAGGAGTGTCCGTCTTCTCCAGCATCAAGGCAGGGATGACCAGGATGGGGTGAGGGGCGTGGGAGTGATGTTCCCTGAGAACAAGGGGGCTGGAGCAGTTTTGAGGGAAGAGAATAAGTCCCTCGGTGGGTGGGATGGCATTCTCTGATGGGGACCCCAAATTCTGATCGGGATGGGTGGGCTTCTGGACAAGGTGGAGCAGACCCATGGGTGGGGTGGGGAGGCTTTGAGTGCTGCACTCAGTTAGTTCCAGCCCACAGCAGGAGCCCCCAGAGCTTCGGGAAGAGCAGTGTTGACCAGGACGCATCTGAGCCAACAGAATGAAACCTGACACTGAGGTCAAACCCTTGCAGGGCCCCAGCCTTCATTTGCTTCGGCTCCACTTGGTGGGTCTAGTCAGCAGTCCAAGACCACCTCGTGAAACCACAGGGTGTGACGAAGGCTGCCTGTGGGTCTCTCGGGTGCCCCAGGCCTCTGCCCCAGCACAACCCATCTGTCCTCCCCTAGACCAGGGAGGGAAGAAGAGGGAAGGGGACCCCAACAAGGAGGGGAGGCCCTCAGTGGGAAGGTTTCAGAGCTACAAACCTACCCTGTGAATGGCTTGTTAAACAGGCTCTTTGTTTATCGGGGTTGGACTTGCTCATGGATACTAAGAGGCTTGGGGCAGAGTGAGGGGAGGGGTCTGTCTCAAGGACTACCCAGAAGTGGGCCAGGTTTAGTTGTTGGATTTACTAAACAGAACAGTGCACGCACACACATACACATTCACATGCACATACATGCACACATTCTTTAAGCATAGTTCCTACTCACAGGAGAAAGACGGTGAGAGGAGAGAGAAGAGGGAGGGAAGGGAGAGGAGAAGGGGAGGAGAGGAGAGAGAAAGCAGAAGCTGCTGAACCTTGGAGATCGCAAAGATCTCCTTCCTCCCATTAACCTTCGAGATCCCTCCTCTGATGGAGTTTCCAGCTGCTTGGACTCCGTGTGCTCTCTCTTTGCTCACTGGCCCGTTGTGGCCTTCTCCATCCTCTGATGAAAAGAGAAGGCTGTCTTCAAGAGTCATGGAGGGGAGTGGCTCTCGGTGCAGATCCATCCATCTGCCCAAGACTGAGTCCCACTGAAACCCACCTCCCTCGCTGCCACCACAGCAAGACCAAAGACCAGAGGAGCAAACGCCCCCCAGAGGAAGGGACACACAGTGGTGCCGTGTCTGGTAGGTGCTCTATAAATATGAGTTGAATGAATGAACCACCTGATGAGGTAGACGGTACTATCACAGTTTATAAATGAGGAAATTGAGGTGAGAGAGAGGTACTCGCCCAAGGTCACACACCTATTAAGTGCTGGAGCCAAGGTACAGACCCAGTTCTGTTAACTTGGAAGCCAGCTGTGGTAGTTTCCTACGGCTGATGTAAGAAATTACCACCAACTGAGTGGCTTAAAACTGTACAAATTTATTGCCCTGCAGGTCTGGAGGTCAGAAGTCCAACGTGCATCTTGCTGGGCTGACTTCAAGGTGCTCCAGAGCCTCATCCCTTCTCTAGGGAGAATCCATTTCTTTGTTTTTTCCAGCTTCTGGAGGTTGTGCACATTTGCTGGCTTGTGGCCCCTTCCCTGTCTTCACAGGCACCATCATGCTTGTCTCTCACCCTACTTCTCTCTACTCCAGCCCAGAAAGTTTCTCTGATTTTAAGGATCCATTGGTTAGATTGGACTCAACCTGATAATCCAGAGTAATCTCCCCATCTCAGCATCCATAACTGTATCTGCAAAATGTCCTTTTTGCCATGTAAGGTGACATATTCACAGGTTCCAGGGACTAGGATGTGACCATCTTGGGGGGCCAGGATCTGGCCGCCCCCCAGTGCTCTGAGCTGCTCCCTGGCTAGGGTCTCTGGAAAGTTCCTGGCAGAGCTTAGTTCTGTTTGCAGGCCTGTTTTCCTAAGAATCCAGGTGGGGTTGTCATAAGTAAGTCCAACTGTCCAACTGAAACCCTCACAGCCAGAGGCTGGGTGCGGGAGGGCAGAGTTGAAGACGCACATGCGGGGATGGAGCTGGCCAAGGGAGAGGAGCATGTTCTGGGCTTGAGGCACAAGGACATTTGGTGGGGGTTGGAGGGGGGGTCAGTGTGGCTGGAGAGTATGGTGCAGGGGTGGGAGTTAATGAGAGGGGGTGGAGGTGGGGCTGGCAAGGTCAGCAGAGGCTGGACTGTGAAGGGCCCTGCAAAGTTTTCAGCAGAGAAAGGCATGGTCGGTCTTGTATTTCAGAAGCCTTGCTAGGGCTGCGCTTGCTGAGACTGGAGGCTGGGACTCCTACTGGGAGGCTTTGGGGTAGTTGGGCAGCAGTGGTGGTTACACAGAGGAGCAGTGGTGGAGGAAGCGACAGAGGAACACACCCAAGAACTACAGGAGGGGAGGTGACAGGTGTGGGATTGCCTGAGTGCAAGGATGGTCTGGGAGGGAGGTGGAGGATTCGGCTGGGGCTGCCCAAGCCAAACTTGATTTGGGGATAGATTGAGTGCCTCTCCCTTTTATGAGTGTCATTGAGGTAACACTCTCCTGCCTCAGTTCTCCAGACACGCCCAAGCACCCTCTCAGCTCTGAGAACTGGCCTGGTGGCCGCAGGTCCTTACTCTTTGGGCCATCCGTCCCCGTAGAGCTCTCCAGCTGCACTTGAAGGAGGGGTCTGCTTCATTACAGAGATACCCCTCACCATGATTCTCTTAAAACCCACTTGGATGCATGCTTTGCTAGGATTCATGCTGTGCTAGGTGAAAAGTCATGCCCAGAATGGAAACTCCATTCCCAGGAAGGAGAGAGAAGGGGAAAAGTAGAAACTGATAGTAGAAACCCTAATCAACCCAATCCTTGATCCCAACTCAGCTAGAAACCTAACTCTAACTCCAACTGCAATTCAACCCAACCCAACCCAACTCAACTTGAACTCCAGCTCTAACGGTAGTCCTAAACCAAAACCAAACGCAGCCTAAGTTCAACCTCAGCCCAATCCAACCCAACCCAACTCAACCTTACCCCTAACTCTAAACCTGGTTTTGAACCCAACACAACACAACTTTAATCCCAAACAAACCAACCCAATTCTAATCCAAACCCTAACCTAACCGCACAGCAACCCCAACCCAACTCTAACTCCCGAAGCCTTCCATTAGTGACTTCTCAGGAAGGCCTCATAAGTACGCCACAGCAAATCTCTGAACTTTAAGGTAAAGCAGAAGCTCAGCACTGCTCAGCCCACAATCCAGATGGGTGAAGGGAAAGAAAGAGGTAGTGAACCCCAGGAAGGCCAGCAGAACCAAGAGTGAGATTATGGCCTCCTGGGATGGGCACTGGGGTGTGCCAGGCTTTCCTGAGCAGGGCTGCTGGGTCCCAGCAGCAGCAGAGCCTCGGCGCGCCTGTGCTTTTGCCTGGGCCGCTGCCAGCGCATCCTCTTGTTCACTCTCTTACAAAGTCTTTGCTGGAGAGGGCCATCCACAGAGCACGTGGCCCAGACGGGCCAGGAGCAATGGGGTAACCGTAGGCCATTACTCGAGTCTTCAGAGGAGTGGAAGGAAGGAAGCTGGGAAGGGTGTGCAGAGGCTTGGAGGGGGGACTCCAGGGAAGAGGGGAGCTGGGAACAAGAGACGTGAGGGCCCTTCCTAAAGGAAAGAAAATTGGGCTGTCACCAAGACGCTATTAGCCTGCTTCCTCCAATCTGTTTAAACCTCTACGCAGGAAGCTGGGGTGGGAGGAAAGCATCCAAGAAGCAGACACCCAAACCCACCACATTTCTCCGCTGAGAGAAGCAGACGGCAGGTTCCAGATGCAGGCAGCAGCTGCCCAGGGCATTTCCCTCCCGGACGCAGCTCTTATCTAATCTCGTTGCAAAGTGCACACTGGTACCTGCTCCCACCACCACTTCTGGCTGCTTGCCCCAGGGCGCCTGCGTGTGTGCCTAGCAGGGAGCCCCATGCATCCTTTCAGGGACAGGACTTCTACTGGGGTGCTGGCGGAGGCCGGGGCTTCTGGTCCAGGCTCCAGGATTTGAGGCGTTCCCATTTGCTTGCTGACATATTTTATTGTCCCCAACCAAAAGGACACATGCACGGAGGCCACGTAGCTTCCACTGCCATCCAAAGTGGTTTGGAAGTGCAGTTGTCCTCAGTGTCCCCTAAAAATATCGTGACTTCAATAAGGAGCCTGAGTGGTGCTGGGGGCCAGCCCTGCCCGCCCACTGCCAGCTGGACCAAGTCCTGTGCTGCGTCACCAAGTCAGGAGTCCAGGGGCCTCCGTGGAGACTGGCCTGGGAAGCTCGGCTGCTCCCTCCCCAACCTTGTCCTGGGCAGTAGTAAGGGCACAAACAGTACTGCGGTGGATGCTGAGGTCTGAGGGACCCCAATGCTTGGTCTGCCCTTGGGGGAGACTTGGCATTTCTGTGCCTTGATTTCCACAGTTGAAAAGTATCAGCGCAGGGCATGGCCCTGCTTGAGGAAATGCTAATCCTATGCCCACCACTATACCAGCTCTTCCGACCAGCCACAAGACCACGGGCAGGTCATGAGCCTCTTCCTGCCTCAGTTTCCTCATCAGCAAAATGGAGATAATGATAGTGCAGTACTTACTCACGCAGGTGTTGCCAGCATTAAGTTGATCCACACAAAGTCAATTCATACAAAGTGCTTACCACGCCGCCTACCAGGCACTCAAAAAACCACTGGATATTGTTATTCTTGCTACTCATCCTTTGGGTCTCGATAAAAATTTAGCTGCCTCCAGCCAACATGTTTACAATAAGCAGACTTTGCCTCCTCTCTCATCACGTCCTTTGCTTTCCTTCATGGCTCGCCACACATTGGTAATTATATATTTACGTGGGCAATATTTTCATTTCCTGCGTTTCCTCCACCAGACTGGAGCCTCACGGGCAGGGCTGGGATTTGCTCCCACAGGACATCCAGGCCTCATGCAGCCCCTGCGAGTGGCAGGAGTCAATAAATATCAGATGAAGAGTCATCAGATGATTGAACGGTCTTCGATACACTTTCGTCACTCTGCCTTGCTGCACAGTGACCACACCAGACGCCTGCTGTGTGTGACCCTCTGAGGGAGGCCCAGCCCACCAAGAGCTGCAGGAAGGCCCCTCTCTGAGCAGCAGGGAGTCTCCGGCCCACCACTGACCACACGTGCCTGCAGGAGTGGGGACAGGCTCTGGCCACAGAAGAAAGCTGCTCAGCCTTGTCCTCCCTTCTGTCTGAACACCAAGGGGAAAAACAGGGCAGTTTGAGCCCTTCTGGGAACTAGGAGAGGGTGGGGTCGGGAGATTTCCAAAGCCGCTTCTGCCCTTGTAGTCAGCTGATCTGGGGGACACACCCAGGCCCTTGCCCTGGGACTTGATACCTCTCGGGTTGCCTCTACCCAGTGTCTCCCGTGTCACCTGCAGCTGCTCTAGCCATTAGCTCCGGCCCTCATGGGGGCCTGAATGGGTGGCAGCTTGTCTGAAGTCCAGGATGGATGTCCCCCGTACAGTCCATACAGAACGGACTGCAGGCCCCAGCCACCAAGGGCGGAGAGAGGCCTAGGCTTTGGCACGCGGGGAGTGTATTGTCTCAAATTACACAGGTGACATTTAGAAGCCAGGATAGATCTTGAAATACAGTTGCAGTATGGACGGCCTTCTCCTTCCTCGCCTCCGAGCCAGCAGCACCATGGCGGGAGACCCCTGCGACAGCCTTCATTTCCGGACGTCCCAACGGGCGGGGACTGTTCAGTCCGCTGACTTGTTCCAGGTGCCATTTTCTCAAACACAGCAGCTGTAGTTTAAAGGAAAAAGAAAGGCCTCCTCACATCCCCAACCCTAGATAAACAAACTCGCTTTCTACGGAAGAGTCCCGACAGAAACGGGCATGCTGAATATCCCAAACACATAAATCATTAGCGAAAGCCTGAACGACAGTAAGCAGATGACCAGGGCGAGGCAGGGTGGGGACACTGTGCCATCATTACAGTAGCACTTTACATCAAGTCGGGTGCTTGGTAGGAACCCAGTGGTGACCATGGATGGGGCAACATGCTTTGCCCAAACCCCTGGGGCAGATTTAGGGGAGCCCTAAATTGGGGCGAGAAATGGAGACTTGAACACAACTGCCACATACAAGAATGACTGCCGTAAGGAACCAGGCAGCCCCGTCACATGAAAATCTGACACTGACTTGTCTACAGGGAACGGCTCTCTCAACGGTGAAGAAGCTTATGTCACCGAGACGAGACTTGAACACAACTGCCACATACAAGAATGACTGCCGTAAGGAACCAGGCAGCCCCGTCAAATGAAAATCTGACACTGACTTGTCTACAGGGAACGGCTCTCTCAACGGTGAAGAAGCTTATGTCACCGAGACGGAGAACATCAAGAGCTTAACACACCGCAGAGCTCGGTGCCGCTTGGACAGACCTGGCTGAGCCTGAAAGGGGATTTTCCACAGGAATGAAATGCAGGAGCAGTGAGAAGCCCACCGCCTGGGCCACTGAGTTGAAGAGTTACAAAGGTGCCGCTGGACGCCTGTGCACATGTGATCTGCCAGTCACAACCGTCAGCTCTTCTCATCCCCGTGATCTGTACTGAATTGTTACAGAAACAAACTGACCTGCAATTTAGGGGCTTCTCACACAGCTGGAGAGACCCCATCGAACCTGAAAACAAGCTCGCCCTCCCCAGGCCCCACCTACACAGGGGGAGGGCCCAGGGTGCACATGACCCCCTCTGCATCTCCAGCTGATATGCACAATGCCCAGCACAAAATCAATAAGAAATAAATACATGTTAAAGGAAGGAAGGAAAAATGCCAAGTCTCTTAGCTCTCCCTTTCTTCCTACAAAATGCTTCTTGAGAGCCTTCCTCAAAGGACACTGACTACAGGGTGTGTTTCCACCTCTCCCAGCACATGCGTCATTGCAGGACTGGCAGCGGGAGGTGTGTGTTGGGGGATCCTGTGGGTTCTGTGAGGGTGAAGAGCACTTTGGTCCTCACCTTCAACCCCCACCTCGCCAGGCAGGAGTGGATCCTCTAGAGGTGCCTAATAAAGACCTAATGAATGACTATGGACAAGGAAAGAGAAGATGGAGTCTGATACACCGGGACATCCAAGTGGAACCTGGAAAGTCCCACTCAGCAGAAGATCTTGAGAGAAGCAAAACTGATGCAGGGAGGGGATGTGGAGGGACCGGGAAGGAAGGCCACCCTGTTCATTTGGTAAAGGAGAAAGCTATATGTGATGGAAAAATGTGATGGAAAAATGCAAATCTAAACCACAATGAGTGATCACGTCATGCCCACTAGGGTGGCTGGAATCAGGAAGACAGGCAATCATAAGTGTTGGCAAGGAGGTGGGGAACTTAGAACCCTTGTATGCTGCTGATGGCAATGGAATATGGCACGGCTGCTTGGAAAAGTCTGGCGGCTCCTCAAAAGTTAACAAAGAGTCACTGCACAACCCAGCGATTCCACACCTCGGTGTACACCCAAGAGAAATGACAGCATATGTCCGCCCAAAAACGTGCACGTTAATGTTTCCAGCAGCACTGTTCATAAGAGCCAAAATGTGGAAATGACCCACATGTCCATCAACTGACGAGTGTGTAGGCAAATGTGGTCTCCCCATACAACGGAATACTACCCAGCCAGAAAAAGAATAAAACACTTATCCATGCTATAGCCACATGAACCTTGAAAACGTTATGCTGAGTGAAATAAGCCAGACACAAAAGACCACATATGCTGTGATTCCATTTACATGAAATGTCCAGAAGGGGTGAATCTACAGAGACAGACAGCAGATGGATGTTTGCTCAGAGTGAAGGGAGCGGGGAGAGGAAGGACGGGTGACTGGTAATGGAAGTGGGCTTTCTTTTGGGGCTGTGAACTGTGGTGATGGTTGTACAACTCTGTAAATGTACCAAAAGCTGTCAAATTATACACGTCAAATGGGTGAATCGTTTGGTTTATGAGTTATATCTCAGTAAAGCTGCTAAAGAATGACGGCTGTGGGTTCACGTCTCAACTCAGCCACTTTCTAGTTTTGTGACCTGGATGCATCTCTCTGAGCCCTGTGTCCTCCATGGCAAAGCCACGACACCTACCTTGTGGGGGCTGTTGGGAGATTGCTTAGCTCCCAGCTGGGCACCAGGTAAGCCTCAGTCAACTCATGTGGCACCTCCAGGGGCTGGAAGGAGACGGGCCAGAGTCTTCCCTCTCAAATCCACCAGGATCAGCCGACACTCTGGGCTTGTGTGGCTGGTCCACCTCTCAACTCCCTGGGCTTCCTAAAGAATGCCAGCAACCAGAGATGGCATGGTGCTTGGTCACAGTTGGCCAGATGACATCAGGAATGAAAGACCAGGGCAGGATTTAGTTAGCAGACCCCACATCTGAGAGCCCTCCAGATGGGAGAGTGGAGGGAATTCCAGTCCAAGGCTCAGACATCTCCTCCCCCAGGACTATGGTGTCCCTGCTCGTGATAGCCTTGATCCACATGGTCACCTACGCTATGTCTCTGATCACAGCTCACCGAGCACCTCCGAGAAAGCAAGTACCTGCCCTACCAGAAGGGCAAGGGCTCGAGCCCAAACACAACCCCTCGCTCTGCCTTAACTCCACCTGTTCCCAAGGTCTCTGAGATACAGCACTCCCTGGGAACCCACCCTGTCCCCCAGGCCCAGAAGTGCCAGCCACACAGGCTGCTTCCATGCTGCCCCCAGCTCTGAGCTGGGGTGTTTTGTACTTCACAGTTTATGCCTCTTCCCTCTCTCTACAGTTGTTGGTCACAGAGAACATTTCACAACTGGTTGGGCCCAGGCACCAACGCGAGTTCTCTCTGCCCCCGCCTTGCTATTGCTGACTCGAAGAAATGCATAAAGGAGGGGAGAGTGTGGGGACAGCGCTCCTGGGTACTATGTCCTGCACTTTGTCAGAATGCCTCCCTTCAACCCACCCAGCCTGGCAACGCCTTTGGCCTGTGGGATATAGGAACCGTCTGTATCTTGCAGACGGGGGGCATCCCTGGGGGGCAAGAGGTGGTGGGAATTCATGAGTCCAAAGGTTCAGTGGACACACACACAGTGTCCGTGATGACCAGGAAAGCACACCACAGTCCAGCGTGGGGCTGTGGGTGGCAGCAGTGGGGATGCGAGGTGCACTCCAGGATCAGCTTGACTGTGGCACCCCTGCACGCTGGCCATGAGATGCTGGGTAAGTGGCTGGACCACTCCGAACCTCTGTTTCCTCATCTGTGAAATGCAGATGGCTGTTGTGAGGTCACAGTGAGAAAAGGCAAGCAAAATGGCTTTGCCCAGTGCCCAGAGGACACTCAGTGATTGGTGGCACATTGTAGATTGACACATACATTGCTGAGGTGGGCACACCAACCACAGGGTCTGTGTCTCCCATTTCTAAATGAACATGAACACACATGGGGGCCCTGTGCTGGGCAATCTGACCTAAGCACAGAGTGAAAAGGACCCTGGGGGCCGATCCTGTGGTGCACTCGGGAGAGTGCGGCACTTGGGAGCGCAGCAGGGCTCCCGCCGCGGGTTCGGATCCTATATAGGGATGGCCCGTGCGCTCACTGGCTGAGCGAAGTGCGGACGACACCAAGCCAAGGGTTGCGATCCCCTTACCGGTCACAAAAAAAAGACAAAAAAAAAAAAAAGAAAAGGACCCTGGGCCAGAAGGGAGATGGGCAGACAAGCGAGGGGCTCACAGCACCAGGCCCTGTTGTAAGTGCTTTACTGTGTCAATCATCCCTAAGTCCCCACCGGGATGCCACAAGGTGGGGACTGCCATTAATCCCATTTCACGGGCAAGGAAAGCAAGGGTCAGAGAGCTTAGGTTTGCCCAAAGAGGCACAGCTAGAAAGTCGCAGCAAGTGATGGAAACTGTCCTCAAACAGAAATCCCAAACAATGTGGGTTCAAGTCCCAGGTCTGCCGCTTACGAGCTTGATGGCTTTGAAAGTGTCTCAAGGCCTCACCTGGGGGAGCCTCCAGGATGGAGGACCGTGAAGGGCACAGGGCTCATGTTTCATGTCGCCCCAAAGTCTGGGGAGCTCCTTACTGCCCCCAGGTGCTATTAGAGCACCCAGGGATGCACAGGTGAGAGGTGAGCAGCCCATGCGACCTCCCCTGGCAGGTGCGAGTGCACAGGGGTGGTGTGAGCACATGTGTGATGCTGAGGCATGTGGAAGCATGGGGCAAGTGCATGAGGAGAAGGTGACCTCTCAGAGGGGCCAAGTGGGGGGGGGGCTCAATGACTCAGGCCAGCTCTGGCGCAACCCGGTGCAGCCTGGAGCAGCCAGGCAGGCCAGCCTTTGAAGAAAGGGCAGTCTTGCCAGTGATCCTGGGGCCCCAGAGGCCTTGAGCACAGGCTGCAAGGGACAGGGCCATTGCCCGGGGTCGAGCCCTCTCCCAGACTGAGTTCTCAGATGCTCCCGTGTGTGTGTGTGTGTGTGTGTGTGTGTGTGTGTGTGCTGGAGGATATGTGTGCACTTGAGGGTCTCAAGACAGCTCCCCGAAGCTCCTCTCAAGTCAGCGTGGCTCCAAGGACATCAGAGCTCTCCTCCCATCCCTCTTCTGTTCTTTCTCACACCCGTCTCTGCTAAAGCTCTGTTCTGCTCTTTTTGACTAGCTCCCCCTGCTCATCCTTCTTTCAGCCCACAGAGGGGCCCTCCCAGACCCTCAGATTATTTTAGGCTGCCCTGTTTCTGGCCATCCAAAGCATGCCATGCTTTCTCTCCTAATACAGAGCCGAGTCCCTGTCTCTCCCCACTAGACTGTGATCTCCAAGAGGGCTTGTGCATCCCAGTCTCTGCTGGACCCTAGCATGCAGTGCTCCAGGAATAATCGTGGATGGACTGGAGGCAGGGAGGAAGGAGGGCTTCCTCTCAAGCCAGCCAAGGCCAGAGGTGTTCATCAAGTATCAATCAAGGAGTCCTTCCTGGAGGAGGTAGCTGATGAGCCACAGGACCCATTCTCTCCTGCTGTTGCTCAGCTCCACATGTGGACCTCAAACGAACCTCCTGCCATTGGCCTTTTCATGGCTGGGGCCAGCACAGCCTGGGGCCACTGTGTCCTAGGAGAACCACGGCAGGCTTAGGCGCATCCCTTCTTACCCGCCTCATCAGAGCATCTTTGGAAAAACAAATTCCTGGCATCTCAGGGCTGTGGGCTGCTGGCAGCCATGTGTCCCTGTTTGCCTAAGACTGAAGCGGGCCCAGGGGCATAGCATCTAATCTGGGGATCCTGATGTCAGTGGCCGGCCACATAATTGGCATGAAGGGCAGTGGTGGCGGACACCTCACTTGGGGACACATCCATCAGACTGCTGAGTACCTGAAGTCTGGCCCTTATTTAATTTTGTCCTTTTCAATTTCTCCCTTCCACCCTTCTGCAGGGACAGATGGGCTCAGACAACTGTGGGGCGGATCTCATTCCACAACGGTGTTTTTCCATTTTCTTTCCTGACTGCCCATGTCTAACCTCCCTCCCAAGAACATTAGGGTCTCTGCTCCAGGAAGCTCCCCCTACCTTGCCTTTGGCCCTCTCTTTCTTGTTCATTTTTACATCTTCTAGGAAATGACTGATGACTGTCTTACCCTCCGAGGGTGGGATGGGGAAGAGAACACTGAACATAATTCATACCACTTCGTGTATTTGGAACTTCAGGAAGCCAGCACCGTCCAAATGGTGTTCTGCATTAGAGGAAAGCAGTAGAGGAAAACTGAAAAAACCTTTCCACCTCCGCACCCCAAACCAGACCCTCCTTAAAAGGAAAAAAAAAAAAAAGGTTTCTGTACACTCAAGTTCCCACAGTGATATAATGTAAGTTTTTAAACAACACAAACATTTACCTTGGCAAGTGGCCCCGTGGAAAGAATAGGCATTATTGACACAACAGAATAAGTTAAAAAAGACAAGGTGACTCCCCAAGGAAGCGGAGAACGTGGCGCCTTTGCAAGAGTCTATTCATGGGATGCCAGAGTAAACAGGCCCTGGGCCCCTGGGCCCTGAGAGGGCACTGTGACAGCCCTGCTGCCCTGCCTCCTGGGGCCCAACTGTCTTCAGGGTGCCTTCGTTGGTTGATTGTCAAATATGCAGATTGAATAACCATGCAGGGGCATGTCTTCCTCAGGGCAGCAGGTGTCTGCCCTCAGACTGCTGGAGGGACACAGGTAGGTCCTGCATGGACTTCTGTCCAGCGTTGGGACAAGGAGCAGATAGGCCCTGGGGGAGCAAGCAGAGAAAGCTAGCTGGTCAACTAAGTCACTAGAAAGAGAGAGGGAGAAAGAGAGGAAGGGAGGGAGGGAGGAAGGGAGGGAGGGCAGTAGGTTTCCTCTCCAGCCGTCTGGATGTTTCAAACAAAGAAGGGAGTAGGAAAAATAACTGGTGAAAAGAGCGGAAACTCTGGAGTCCAGCGTGGATTCAAATCCCCACCCTGGGATTTTGGACCATTTGTGGACGTTCCCTTTCTGGGCCTCAGTTTCCACATCTGTGAAATGAGAGCTGAGGACAGTCCCTGGCTTACAGGTTGTCACAAGGCTAAAGGGAGCTCCTGTGATCAACACACACTCAGCTCAGTGCCAGGCTGGAGGTCAGCACAGAGGGTGTTTTAACACGGGGGAAGGAGGTCAGGAAGGTGGGGCAGGCAGGTGGCTCCAGGTGGGACCCGAGGGAGGACCCTGGTTCTGGCTTGAGGATGTCAGCAGGGGTCCTGCACCTGGGCTCCAGATATGGGGCAGGAATGTCTGTTCCCTCCACACCCTGGGAGAGTTTCACCCTGACGCCCCCATGGCTTCACTGCAGGGCAAAGCACATCCTAAGACCTTGGCACCACAGCCTGGGCCTGCACCCATCTCCTCTAGAGATGGGGAAACTGAGGTACAGAGAGCAAGTCACCTGTCCAGTTGGAATCATCAGCCCTGTGAGGACTGGACAGGGCCAAGAATCACTGTGTGGCCCCACCTTCCTTCCCAGTGACAGGAGCACACACCGGCATGGCCTCTGTGGCTTGTGCCCTGTCCAGCTGTGGTTCCTGGCCAGGGCAGGTGCTGGCTACTGTCATCCTCCTGTCAGGGGCCCAGGAAGAGGGAAGTGTCCTCGGAGGCTCTCTGAATTCACTGAGCCCGAGGGCTCGCAGGCCTTGTCCAAACAGCTTCGATTAGTGCCACCTGTTCTGTTTAGGTGGATCTTTCCACCTAATTGAATTCTGGGTCTCTCCAGAACCCCATGCACACGTCCAGAGGCAACATGGAAATTTTAGGAAAATGCTTCTTTAATAGCAATGTAAAAGCTGAGGCCTGGATGTGTACCCATTCTTGTGGCCTCTGAGTCCTTTCCCTGGGTCCCGGGTGGGGGTTCTGGAAGCTTCCCTAAGATATTGCACACCTGAGGAATCTCTGCTCTCAGTGTCTACATCTGTAAAATGGGACAGCAACTGGAGCAAATGACCAAGGCAACGAAAGATCTTGGTGGCTTCATCCCCACAAGAGCAGGTACCGAGAGCCTCCTGTGTCCAGTCTTGGACCAGAAGCTGGGGGGGAAATAAGATAAAGTCTCTGCCCCATGGAGCTTCTAATCTTACACAGAGAGAGGGACGAGAAACACATACACAAATAAACAAACAGAATTGTCATTTGTAGTCATAGGGATATGAAAATGAAACAGGGATATAAAGATGAGAAGAACTTGGGAAGGGAGGGTGTGGGGGGGTCCACTTCAGACTGAGTGGTCTGGGAAAGCCTCTTTGGGGAGGGGACAGTAGAGCTGTGACTTGGAGGCTGAGAAGGATGCAGCTACAGGGAGAGAGTTCCAGACAGTGGGATGGCATGTGCAAAGGCCCTGAGGCAAGATGGGCTTGGTATATTCCAGAATAGCAGGTGGCCAGTGGGTTGGAGTGGTAGCAGAGGTGGGCAAGGCAAGTGGGCTGGACCACACAGGGCCTTGTAAGACCTCAGTATCCAGAGACAGAGAGTCTTCTCCAAGCTCTGTGGGCTCAGATCAGGAAAGTGAGGGACTCACCATCTGTCTTGGAAGTTGTGTGAAGGGTACAACCCCCCCCGCCCCCGCCGCTCCCTTGCTCAGCCAGGCAGAAGA
>NW_007726268.1:138269-141449 GCF_000696425.1 Galeopterus variegatus | reverse complement strand
AGTTACAGACAGTGGGATGGCATGTGCAAAGGCCCTGAGGCAAGATGGGCTTGGTATATTCCAGAATAGCAGGTGGCCAGTGGGTTGGAGTGGTAGCAGAGGTGGGCAAGGCAAGTGGGCTGGACCACACAGGGCCTTGTAAGACCTCAGTATCCAGAGACAGAGAGTCTTCTCCAAGCTCTGTGGGCTCAGATCAGGAAAGTGAGGGACTCACCATCTGTCTTGGAAGTTGTGTGAAGGGTACAACCCCCCCCGCCCCCGCCGCTCCCTTGCTCAGCCAGGCAGAAGAGTGAGAGGTGAAGAAGGGTAGATGGGCACAGTGGCCAGAGGCTGGGGACAGTGGCCCCTGGCTCCTTGCATGTGACAGCTGATTTATGTACCAAGGATACCTTGCTCTGAAGCCAGTATTCAGACAGAGCTGTTCCCTGGGTACCTGAGGGCCCCGGAGTGCACATTAGTGTGCAAGGTGCTTCCTCTGTTGGGTCAGTGCCCCACCCCAGGCCACCAACCAGCCCCTCCACCAGTGCCAGTGACAGCCCCTAGTGGTTGAGGTCAGAGATAGACCCCATGCCCAGGAGAAGCAATCAACTCTTTAGGGGCTAACCTTGAATTCCACCATCCCCTATAGTTTCCCCTCACTTAGAACCATTGGCCCCCAAGTTCCTGTATGTGCAATAATTAACAATTTCAATAATAAATAATAGCAATAGCTCACATTATTGAGTGTTTACTGTGCACCGGGCATTGAACAACATACACTACACATATCAACTCATTTAATCCACATGCAAAGCACACGAGACAGGTGCTCTAATTAGCTCTGTTTACAGATGAGCAAACTGGGGCACAGAGAAGTCTAGGAACTTGCCCAAGGTCACACAGCTGGAGAGTGGCTGAGCCAGGATCCAACCACCAGCCACGTGGATCCTAAGCTCAAGCTCTTAGCCGTTCCTCTGTGACACCTGCTATCAATAACAAAAACAGGGAAGCAGCTAGCATTTATTGAGCACTTACTATCTTCCAGGACACATCTCCCATTCTCCACATCAGTGTTTTATAAACTTTTTTCATTACTACCCCCACAAGAAGCCTTTTTAGACATTTTTTCCTAAAACTTCTTCCTATGAAACTTTAATACCACAGATGTGCTGTGTATCTGTTTAGGAACTACTTATGTGTCTGTGCTTTATACATCAAGAGAGTAAATATTTTGCCCCCCTCAAGACTCAAATTCTGTGCCATTGGGGGTGATGTTGCCCCTTGAGAAAAATGACTCTATAAGGTGGGGACGATTCTTATGGCACTTTTGTGATGAGCCTGAGGCTTATCCCAGGTGGCCCAGCTTGGAAGAGGGGCAGGTTCAACCCAAGTTGACCTGTACTAACGATGATGCTGCTGAAGTGGGTCCTACGACACAGGCAGATTCCAAACACAGCAGAATCGCTCCATCTGGCCCCGCCGACCTTCCTGAAATCAAATGCCTGCAAGTGCGTGCATGTGCACCGTCCTGGATGGTGGCAAGTTCAGGAGCCCCTGACCCTGACAGTGGCCAGAATGGCTGTGACGTGGTGGGGGCTCTGGAAGGAGCACCCTGTGCCCTGGCTCTGTGTATTGGGTGCAGCACCAGTCCCAGGGCTCTTAATCTCGGGTTCCTGGAGACTCAGGGGCTGCTGGTGGCAGGTGTACTTCTGGGAAACCAGAATGGCTGTGACGTGGTGGGGGCTCTGGAAGGAGCACCCTGTGCCCTGGCTCTGTGTACTGGGTGCAGCACCAGTCCCAGGGCTCTTAATCTCGGGTTCCTGGAGACTCAGGGGCTGCTGGTGGCAGGTGTACTTCTGGGAACGGCCCTGGGCTTCCAGGAGGCGCAGTGGTGGCCTCTGCAACTGGAAAACGCAGTCGCCCCCGTGCCCTGGCTGCTCCGCACAGACACGCACCCTCCCCTCTTCAGAGAGGAAGCTGGGGACGTGGTGGGAATCAGAGCCGAGGGTGCTGGCTTACCTCCCCGGCTGGGCCCACTGACCTTTCTCCTGAGAAAAATGCTTGCGACAAACAAACCCAGGCCTTCGCCCGGCACCCAAAATAGCTGGCACCTCCGGCCTGGGCCCCACGTCCTGAGGAAACTTCATAGAGTGGCCAAGGAACAATGGGGCATTGTACGGCCTCGGGCCTCCCAGACAGGAAGCCGGGTCCTGCAGAGCCCATCCCAATGGTGACCCCGCTGCCCCAGACCCACACGTGCAACCCAAGTGCCAGGTGTGGCCCGGTGTCCTTCAGCTGGAGCAGAGCGAGGGGGCGTGCAGGAAGCGTCAGAGGACAGCTGCACCCCCGCCGCGCAGGCCCAGGGAGAAGCGTGGAGACAGTGAAGGGAGCAAAGCACAGACACCAGACAGACAGACACACAGGGAATCATGCCAGGCCCTCGCTGCACCCTGGCTGGGACGTCCCCCCAGAAACTCTCTTATGATGATGGGGACGATGCTCCATCCTGAAGCTCACAAGTGTTTCTTCTGCACCAAGGACTGCATCTCCCGTGGGTCATTTGCAGTGTTGCCAGTCACCTCGCAGGCCCTTTCCCCTTCCTCCTGAGCCCTGCTTCAGTGGCCTTGGACCCTGGAGTTCCCTGAGCCCACGTGCATGCTCACGCCCCAGGGCCTTCACACTTGCTGCCCCATCTCCCTCCAGGCATGTCTTCCAGACATGTCTGTGTTCTGCTCCAGTGTCACCTCCCAGGGATGTGTCCCAGACCCTCTTTCTCTGCCCTCACTCTCTTTTCCCGGCTCAGCACCAGTGCCAGGAAATGTCAGGTGGCGCTTGCTTAACAGTGGATTTCTGCCCCCCGCACTCCAACCTCCACTCAGGGAGGACAGGGCTATGCTGACTTGCTCGTCGTCTGTCCCAGGGTCTGCACCTAGGAGGTGCTCAGCTGGCATTTGTTGAATGAACGGAGGAGCCCACCAGTGCGTGCTGTGTGGTTGCCAGCATCATCCCATTTTAAAGATGACCAAGCTCATGACATCCCAGAGAAACTTGAGAGAGACACAGCATGGCTCGAGTGTAGAGAGCACTGGGCGAGGAGTTGAGACCCTGTGAGCCACGGTCTGGAGGCACACATTTCCCTCAGGCCAGGGGAAAGCTTTTGAAGGGGAAGCTTTTTTTTTTTTTTTTGCTTTTTTTTTTTTT
>NW_007726268.1:23176-137269 GCF_000696425.1 Galeopterus variegatus | reverse complement strand
ATGTGGGATCCGAACCCTCGGGCGGGAGCGCCGCCACACTTCCCAAGTGGCGCACTATCCAGTGCGCCACCGGGCCGGCTCGAGGGGGAAGCTTTTAAGCAGGGGAGTGTCTGGTCAGCAGAGTGGAAAAGCAACCAGAGGTATCAAGACCAGTTGGGGAGCTGTGGAGGTACAACAGGCCAGAGACGAAGGTGGTCTGGCCCCAGGAGCAGCAGGGCACTACAGAGAAGTGGGCAGATGGGGTCCAGCACTACCCAGGGCTTCCTCGAGTCCCCAGGATGCAAATGCTGATTGTCATAGTTGCTGCTGTGTGGCCTTGAGTGAGACATTTAACTTCTCTGAAATGATGATAGTGCTGGTGATACTACTAGGGGTCCTGTCTCTGTGATCAGACCTCTGGAAATGTTAGTTATTATTGGTTGAACCATAGGAAACTGCTGTTTTACATACATCAAACAAGTCTAGTATTAATAATTTCCTGTGACTAATAGTATTAACTGTTCAAGACATTAGCTATAGTTTAAAGCAAGATATATTTTAATACAAAAATGCCATCAAGATGCCCAGAAGGACACTGCAAAACCATGTATGAAAATGCTTAGCAAACTCTTAGCATGATGTAAATATTGGTTACAAATAAAATAAAATAAAGCCCAGAGCTTGGTCCCTGAAGTCATGAGGGGCAGGGAGCCACAAAGGAAGACCAGACCTTTTCAGACACGGTAATTAAGCTCCTGGAGATGCCCCAGGTTTTACTGTCTCATGAGATGGACTCACATCAGCCAAAATCACAGGAGACCGATGTATAAACCCACATCTGCTTTTTCATTCAAAGGGACAGACGTGACTCGAGCATATTGTGATCTTTGGTTTCGCTTCTCACGGCTTGTACTTGTAGTTGTGATGAACTCTGGGGAGTCAAACATGCTTTCAAAAGGCTGACGTGGGAGCAGGAGTCAGAGAAGTACCACCCAGGAGATGGAAATGCCAAGTGACAATCCATCAGGCCCTAGAGGAGTGTGGTGAGTGAGTGGATTCACAACAGAGCTCACTAGAAATCACAGTCTGAGACAGCACCTTTCTTGGACAGTGTTGGCTAAAGGTCAGCAAACCCTTGTCCTCTGACACCCTCCTCCTTTTCTGGGTTCTCCTTCCCTCGTCCTGTTAATGCCTCTCTCCCCCTGCATGGGAGCTCCCAAACCCATTGGTGGGAGAGATGGCTGTGAACAAGACCAGGGGGAGAGAAGGCAACAAAAATCTAGGGTTTGGCACAAAACCTGGGCTCGGCCCCACCACGCTCCATCTCCTGCTCCTTCCATGCAGCCCTCCATCCCCTCTCACCTGCATTTATTTTATGTGAAACGAGCAAGCCAGACCTCTGACCTCCTTGTTCTGGGTTGTCCTTAACCTTTCTTTTGCCCTTAGCAACCCTTGCTTGGACAACATGGGAGGTGGGGAGTTGGGGAAAGGTGGGAGATGGAGAGGGGGGAATCTGGGAGGGTTGTAGCCTTTGGACACTGTTTTCCCTCTGGCCTTTGCTCCCACCATCCACTGCCATCCCCTTGTCCTCTGGGCCTGGGCCATGGGTCCAGAAGCAGGATGCAGCAGGGAGGCAGGAAGTGGGGTGGGGAATCCCCTTCTTTTTCTGCCACTGAGCAGGTTCCCTTCCAGGTCCACATGGTACCATGGGTCCAGCGTTCGTGGGGAGCCTGTCCTGGTAAGCTGGCAGCTCGTCAGGGGGAACAAGCTGGTTGCCATGTGGCCTAAGGACCCTGCACCAGGGGACCCAGTGTGTCCATCAGGCAGAGGGCTCTGCTGCAACAAGGGAAGGGAGAAGAAGGAGACAGAGAGTGTGTCTATTTTGGCACAGGCTGGCCTCAGGAAAGCCACGGAGAAATTTCACCACACACTTGCAAGACTGGTGTGGCATAGGTCTCTTTGGCTTCCTCTCTCTGTCTTGAACTCTCTGGGCCACCTATAGAAAGGACCAAGACAGGGGAGCAGGGGCAGATGTAGGACATGGCATGGGATTCCTCAGCCTCCACCTTCTCCCTCTTTTCGTCCCACCCTCCTTCTACCCATGGACCTACTGTGGCCGACGTGGCAGGAGGGGCACAACCAGAGATGGCTCCTGTGCTCTCAGAGTTCTCAGGCCAGTGATCAGGGACACAGGAGTCAAACAATCATTCCAGTGAGGGTGTGAAACCACAGCTCCAGCTAGTTCAGCAGAAGCGGGGTACAGGGCACTACCATCGTATAAAATAGAGGGACAGACCTAGTCAGTGAGCTCAGGGGAGAGAAGGGGATTCTAAGCAGAAGAATCAGCATGTGCAAAGGCCCTGAGGCAGGAGGGAGCATGGTGAGAGAAGAAAGGGGACTGTGACATGCTTTTTGAATCATCCCTGGGTCATCATAGAGAATGGACAGGAGGGGCCAGAGGGGAAACTGAACAGGCCAAAGGGCAGGTCTCAGGTGAAGGTTGATACCAATGTCCTCCCCTCCTCCATCCAGCCCTGTGCAGCAGACCAAACTCTCTTTCAGGTCCCCTTCCATTCCAATGCCCACACAGCCCTGTGAGCTGGCTTTAAGATGCCCACTCATCACAGGAGTAAAGTGAGGGTCAGAGACGGTGAGTGCTTTACCGAGGGTCACAGAGCTGGTTTTGAGGAAACCAGGAAAGACTGATGAGAGCATCCCCACCCCTCCTTCCCAGGTGTCCTGGGAGTGGAGGAGGGCTTTCCTGCCCCCAGGGACCACTTCCCCTGATCACACCCAGCACGTTGGATTTGGAGGGCCCTCGCGGCCTCAATCTTTTAAAAGCACCCAAGCTGGGGGCTGGCCAAACCTTACTCCCAGGTTTAGCTACACCCTCCAGCACTGCCACACAGCACCCCTCACCTTCTCTTTCAAAAGGCCTGCTGGCCTCCCTGCTGGGCTGCGTATCTCTGTGTCCTCACTGGCCACAATCCAAAACAGCCAGACCAGTCTATCTCCAACTCTTGCTGTCATTTTCCTGGTTTCACTTTGTACTTTGTGGTCCTTTGTGCCCCCTGTGTAACTGAGGTTACATTGTCTCTCTTACATCTGAAGCACAACCCCGGGCACTGTGACTTGCAGTGAGCCTGGTCAGGATGAGGCTGAGTTGACATAAGCCAGGTGCTTGTAACCACGCCAGGCATAGGAGAGTGCTCACTAGGTATTACAAGGATTGTTATTGCTGCTGTCTTACCAGTGTTACTCACTAGCCTGGTCAGGATGAGGCTGAGTTGACATAAGCCAGGTGCTTGTAACCACGCCAGGCATAGGGGAGTGCTCACTAGGTATTACAAGGATTGTTATTGCTGCTGTCTTACCAGTGTTACTCACTATTATGCTTAAGTGCTGAGCTTAGCACTTTACATGTGCAATCTCAGTTCATCCTTGTGACCACCTGTGTAGAGCTCCTGTGTTCATCTCTCTACGAGAAACTGAAGCCAGAGAGGTTAAGTCCCTTGCTCAAAGTCACACTATCACTGAGTAGAGACAAAGAGATTTGAACTGAGGACTACCTGCCTCTACAGCCCAGGGCTTTAAACCAGGACACTGAGCTACCCCACAGTGTCACCCACCCCATGCGTCTCGCCCAGCCCCAGTGTGCAGGAAGGGTCAGGGACACGTTGTGCTAACAGAAAGGGTGGGGGAAGGCCTGCTCTTCCTCCATTCATTCTCAACTCTTGATCTTGGCCCCAAAGAGACACTACGTGTTTCTCCACGTGTGGATGAGGGACCCTGTACATTGAGATGTCCAGGAAATGAGATAAAATACAGATTCCTGGGCCTTGCCCCACCTCCACTGACCCTGAATTTCTGGGTGGCTGATACCTCATCAGGTAGGGATTTAGTAAATCAAAATGCGGAACATGTAATTACATTTGAATTTCAGATGAACAAATAACTTTTTAGCCTAAGTATGTCCCAAATATTTAATGGGACATTCTTATACTAAAAGATTATTCATTGATTATCTGAAATTCAGATTTCACTGGGTGTTCTGCATTTATCAGGGCAACCCTTTCTGCAGGTGACACAGGTGCCCAAAGAAAAAGAACTGTCCTGATGACTCAGACCCTCCAGGAGCCCAAATTGGGCAGGTCCTTATGGAGTCCACAGTGGGGTGCCAACCCTGTTACAGCTCACGGCTTCAGCAGGAGTAACACAGGTGAGGTCCCTCCTCTCAGTAGACTCACATTCCAGCTACACCATCTAGGATCACCACCAGCTTGCACAGGTGGGGAGACTGAGGCCCAGAGAGGGCCAGCTCGTGGTGCTCCCTCCAAGAGAGGCTGGTAGAGGACCAGGGGCAGCTGGACCCCTGCATGGAGCCCATACCCCAGGCAGGCCTTCCCGGTAGACCAGGGCCATCTGGGCTCAGACTCAAACACCTGGCATCTCCCGAGCGGGAAATGGCCCACCCTGCCCCACTATGACCGCTTCCCACCCATGGTGGCCAGATGGCCCCGCAGAGCCAGGGAGCTGAGGGGGGGTGGGGCAGAGGGCTGCAGCAGAGCCAGCCCAGATGCCTTTGCAGGGGCACAGGGCAGCAGTCAGCTCTGTTTTTATTCCAGCCTCAGAGACTGGTCCTGTTTCTGGGAAGGGGAATGTACATATACGCACCACACTCAGCAGCCCTCTGGCAGTTTCATTTCAAAGAAACCTGAAGTTTAGAAAGAATCTAATTAAGCATCTCCTCTGCAGTCTTATCTTGCATGAAATGTAATTGCTCATGAAACTTGACTCATCCCTGACCAGGAGCCAAGGGGTTAGTGGATCTGCTGGGACTTACGTGTGTGTGGGGGTGGGGGGAACGGGGGTGCCAGGGAGCTTCTCTAGAGCAGTGCTGGACCTCGTGAGCAGGTCCCTCTCCTCCTCTTCGATCCAGCACCCACCCCATCTCATCCAAAACACCCTCACCAGTGCACAGGGAATTTTAGGTGTTGACCCTCTTCCCCCAGGTTCTGGGAGGCAGACAGCGTGCCCTCTTAATCTCCTTGACTAGCTGCGTAACCGTGGAAAGTCATTCAATCTTTCTGGACCTTTATACAATCTTTAAAATGGAGTTGATCACTGTTGCATTCTAGAATTGTTACGGGATTACATGAAACCCAGCACCGAGCACATCTTGAGTGCTCTGTAAGTCATGGTGCTATTCTGATTAACTTCCATTTCCTGTTTGTCCATTTCCTCCACAAGAAGCTCTGTGAAGACAGGAATCGCTAGCATTCAGCATCTGGAACAGCTCAGGCTTGAGGAAAGCTTCCAGTAAAGGAATGAATGAGAGAATGAATGCCCTAGGGTCTGGGAGAAGATGGAGTTTAGCTTCAAAGAGCTGAATGCAACCTTGAAGGAGAGTGGAGTCGAGACAGGAATGAGGGGACATGGAGTCCACAAAGTGCTTTTAAAGATCTTATCTCCCGCAGGGGGGTTATCACCCCCATTTTCAGATAAGGAAGCTGAGGCTCAGAAGGGAGAATCAAATACCCCCAGGCTGCTCTTTGAAAGACACTGTTAAGGAAAGGAAAATACGGACATGGTTGCCAGCTACCAATATGGTTCCCTAAGAGTCTCACATCTTGTTATTCATTCATGCCTGCATATAATCTCCATCTATATTGAATCAGGATGACTTGCATAAACCTAAGTTGGTTTTTGTAGAAATGACCAGTTGTGACTCCTGAGGCTAAGTCGTAAAAGACATTCTGACTTCTGTCTGGCTTTCTTTTAAGTTGTTCCCCCCACCCCACCTCTGGGTCAGGGAGGGTGGCGGTTAGGGGCAGAGAGGGGAGCCAGTAGCCACATTGTGAGGGTGTCTGAGCTGTGATCTGGAGAGGCCACATGAGGAGCAGATGAGGCCTCCTGCCAACAGCCAGCCCCACAGGCTTGGGCCATCTTGGAGGCAGATCCTGCAAGCCTGGTCAAGCCCTCAGATGACTGCAGCCCTGGATGATACCTTCATTGCAAACTCATGACAAACCCCCAGCCGGGACCAGCCAGCTAACCTGCTTCTGAATTCATGGCCCATAGACACTGTGTGAGATAATAAATATTTACCATTTTAATTACAAAGTTTGGGAGCCATTTGTCATGTAGCAATAGATAATTAATATAACAATCCACAAATTGGGAGAAAATGACTGCCAGACATATATCGAATAGCACATATATTCGGGGTGTATGAGGAACTCTCACAGGACAGTAATCCAAAAATAAGTAAATAAACAACTCAAAAAAATCGGCAGAAGATTAACCAGCATCTCACAAACGATATATGAATAGACAATAAACACATGCTTAACATCATCAGTCATTTAAGAAATCTGAATTAAAACATGTTGAGATACATCTACCGACCTATCAGAATAGAAAAATAATTTAAATCTGACAATACCGAGTGCTGACAAGGGTATAGAGCAACCAGAACCTTCATTTAATGCGGGTGGGACTGCAAAATGGTACAGCTGTTTTGGAAAACAATTGGGCAGTTTCTTATAAAGTTAAGCATATATTTATCCTATGACCTGACAATCCCCCTCATAGGTATTTAAGAGAAATGAAAATTCATGCTCACACAAAAACTTGCACAGGAATGTTTGTAGCAGACTTATTTGCAATTGTCCAGTCCAGAAATAACCCAAATGTCCCTCAATGAATTGTTGTATATCCTTACAATGAGTACCACTCATTATTAAAAATGAAAAAACTACTGATACACATACAACATGCATGGATATTGGATGCATTTTGCTAAGTAAAAGAAGCCAGACACAAAAGGCTACGTAGTGTATGATTCCACTTATATGTCACACTGGAAAAGGCAGAACTGTAAGGACAGAGAATAGATCAGTAGTTTCCGGAGGTTGGGGTCTGAGCATTTTGGGGAGAGCTTGACTGCAAAGAGGCAGAAGGGAACTTTCTGGAGTGACAACCCTGTTCTATACCTTGACTGTGGCAGTGGTCACAAGACTGTGTGTGTTTGTCGAAACTCATGGAGATATACACCCCAAAAGGGTTAACGTTACTCTAGATAAATTATACTTCAACAAGCGTGACCTTTAAAAAGATGCCCCACTTGACAAGGGTGCCAAGACCATCCACTGGGAAAAATATAATCTCTTCAACAAATAGTGCTAGATCAACTGGATATCCACATGCAAAAAAATGAAGTTGGACCCCCCCACCTCATACCATATACAAAAGTAATTCAAAATGGATCAAAGATCTACATGTAAGAGCTAAAACTACAAAACTCTTAGAAGAAAACGTAGGGGCCAATCTTCATAACCTTGGTTTGGCAAAGGATTCTTAGATATGACAACAAAAGCATGAGCAACAGAAGAAAAAATAGATAAATTAGACTCTTCTTCAAAACCAAAATCTTTGTGCTTCAAAGGACACCATCAAGAAATTGAAAATACAACTCACAGAATGAGAGAAAATAGTTGCAAATTGTATATCTGATACAAGACTTATATCCAGAATATATAAAGAACTTTTACAACTCAATAATAAAAAGACAAATAACCCAACTTAAAAATGGGCAAAGGATTGGAATAGACATTTCTCCAAGGAAGAGATACAAATGTTCAATAAACATATGAGAAGACAAGATGCTCACCATCACTCAGGAAAATGCAAACCAAAACCACAGTGAGATACCACATCACGCCCGCTAGGATGGCTAGAATCAAAAAGTCCAATGATAGGAAGTGTTGGCTGTCAGAGGACAGGGATAAATTAGGGTCCTCGTGCACTGCTGGTAGGAATTTAAAACAGTGCAGCTGCTTTGAAAAACAGTCCAGCAGTTTCCCAAATGATTAAACATATAGCTACCACATGGCCCAGCAATTCCAGCCGTAGGTATATGCCCACGAGAAATGAAAACATATGTCCAAACAGAACGCGTACACAAATGTTATAGCAACATTACTCATAATAGCTGCGAACAACCCAAAGTTTCATCGACTGACAAATGCATAAATAAAATGTGATATATCCAAACAATGGAATATTTATTCAGCCATAAAAAGAAATAAAGTAGTGATACCTGCTCCAACATGGATAAGCCTGGAAAACAATATGCTGAGTGAAAGAAGCCGGTCACAAAAGACAAATATTGTACAACTCGTATATCAAAGGCCAGAACGGGAAAATCTATAGAGACAAAAAGCAGATCAGTGGTTGTTTAGAGCTGGGGGTGGGGGATAGAGGTGTGCGAGCCAAACGTTATGGGGTTTCTTTTTTAGATGATGAAAATGTTTTAAAATTGACTGCGGTGATGGTTACATGTATCAAAATATATTAAAAACCATTGAATTTACACTTAAATGGATAAATTTTATAACATGTGCATTACATTCAATGAAGCTATTTTTAAAAAATAAGAGAGAAAAGGGGGTTGGGAGACACCCCCAGGCCCTGCTGGGCTGAAAATGGGATCACTGAGCAAATGCTCCAGGTGAGGTTGCTCTGCTCAGCAGGAGATCTCTAATGAACCGCATGCCTTCCTGGCTAACAATCCATCTTAATGGTGGAATTTTCAAGGTAAGTCGTTCCTGTATTTTTTTCCTCTGTGGAACATGTGTCCCAGAAGCCAGAAATTTTATTTTGGGGAATGAATCTTGGACCAGACTTTGGACTCTGTAACAACCCTCAGGTGTGGCCTCTGGGGTGTGATTTGAGAGGATGCAGGAAGACTCCTCTACTGGGGAGGCTTGAGCTTTGGTTCCAGCCTGCCTTCTCCAGACAGCTGTTTTAACTGCAATTATCCCCAGGGAGGACATAAGGTACCAAGCTCTTTGGTGAAGAATTAGGTAATCAGATCGTTTTTTTTTCTCCTTGGCAAAGAAGAACCAGAGAGAGCTGGGAGATGCTGGAGTCTATAAGCTCTTTGAAGGTGCCAATTAGCAGCCAAATCCAGAAAGCCTTAGTAAGGGAATAATGGACATAGGATTCGAGAGAGTAGTTATCTCAGGTGAATTCATGGGTATTTATTACATTACTTAAAAATAGGGGCGGTGCATGGAGGTGAGATGAGTGTTACGAACCAAGGGTCATCATTATTCCAGTTCTCTGCACCTGCAGTCCAAAAAGACCAGGTTCATTCAAACATAGCCCTGGTTCTTGACTTCCCGCTTCTTCTGGCCCAAGGGCTTTATGCACAAGTGTTTGCATAATTTAGGGGAAAGAAACAACAGATTTTCTTAGCTCTGTATTTCCACTGGCAGATGGCAAAAAAGCAAATTGGAGACTCATCAAAGAATTCTGAGAACTTTGTACTCTCTCTTCTTTCTCCACTCTTCCTGTGCTCTGGGATCTATCAGTAATATAGATAACATAGTTTTGGTTCTCTTATATGCCGACTTGATGTGGCTGATTGTTGTAAGTCAGACCTGCTTTGGTGTCTCCACCTGCAAAGAGAACAGAAGCCACAAAGACCACAGCTGCAAGCTGTGGCCTTAGGTGCTGCTAATGGTTGAATGAAAAAGCAGATTAACTAAAGCAGGGGTGCTCAAAGAGAGGTCTCCCCAGGAGCAGCAGCATCAGGAAGCCTATTAGCAATGCAAATTCTCAGGCCTCACCCCACATCTGCTGGGTCAGAAACTCTGGGTGTGGGGGCTCACTCAGCAATCTGTGTGTTAAGAAGCTCTCCAGGAGATTCTGATGCAAGCTGAGGCCCACTGAACTAATGGATGAATGGGTTCATACATTCATTCAACAAATATTTACTGGGTACTCCCAGAAATACCTGAAACTGCTGGAGGTCCAATGGTTAACTACAGTGGAAAACAAGATATAGTGGCTTGGATGGTGACTCCCCAAAAGACATGTCCCCTGAAACTTGTGATTATGATCTTATTTGGAAAAAGGGTCTTTGCAGACACAATTAAGTAACTTGAGATCATCCTAAATTACCCAGTGAGCCATAAACCCAATGACAAACATCCTTAAAGGAGACAGAAAAAACAGAGAAGAGGCCATATGAAGATGAAGGCAGAAACTGGAATGATGCAGTCACAAGCCAAGGAATACCTGTAATCACCAGAAACTGAAAAAGGCAAGGAAGTTTCTTTCCTAGAGCTTTCAGGAGAACAGCCCAGCAGACACTTTGATTTCAGACTTCTGGCCTCTGATTCTCTGTGAGAGAATAAATTGCTGTTGCTATAAGCAACCTAGTTTGTGGTCATTTGTTATAGCAGCCACAGGAAGCTAATACACAGGCAAAAAAGAGTTATGCTCTTACAGAACTTATATTTTAGGGGGGGAAATAAATAGATGATAAAGAGAGAGATAAAGAGATAGATAAATGAATAGACAGATAAAGAGATAGATGACAGAGATAGAGATAGATGATGGATGGACAGAGAGACACAGAAAGATAGATGATAGATATATGAATAGAGAGATAAAGAGATAGATGAATAGAGAGACAAAGAAATAGATAGAGGAAAGAGAGACAGAGAGAGATAGGCCCTCAGGGGCTGTTGGACGAAGAGCATTAGGGCCTTGCTGGCAATTGGCCAGATTCAGCAGCTTCTTGCCACGTGGGCCTCTCTGGCTTCATCTGAGTAGGCCTATGAAAGGAGCCAGAGAAAGAGCAAAATGGGAGTTACAGCTTTTTGTACCCTAATCTCAGAGGCGCCTGTCACATTTGCCACAGTCTCTTGGTTTGGAAGCATGTCTTTAGGTCCAGCCCACACTCAAGGTGAGGGTACTGCATGAATGTCAGGATGGCTGCGAGACATTTTTTCTCTGGCTTCATCTGAGTAGGCCTATGAAAGGAGCCAGAGAAAGAGCAAAATGGGAGTTACCCTAATCTCAGAGGCGCCTGTCACATTTGCCACAGTCTCTTGGTTTGGAAGCGTGTCTTTAGGTCCAGCCCACACTCAAGGTGAGGGTACTGCATGAATGTCAGGATGGCTGCGAGACATTTTTATTTATTTATTTTTTTGTCTTTTTTCGTGTCCGGCAACGGATCGCAACCCTTGGTGTTGCGCCCGCACCTCGCTCAGCCAGTGAGCGGGAACCGGTCTATATGTGGGATCCGAACCCTCGGCGGGAGCGCCGCCGCGCTCCCAAGCGGTGCACTGTAGCAGTGCGCCACCGGGCCGGCCCCTGCGAGACATTTTTAGAAGCTGCCTACCACACAGTGGAAAGCCAAAAGTGTTATTTAGGATATGATAGGTTTCCGATGCTTCTAAATAATCAATTAAGACTGTAGCATGGTTGAGGGTAGATAGGTAACTCGAAGCGAATGAATGAATGAATGAATGAATGAATGAAAAGATGAGTAGGTGGGCTGACAGACAGATGGATGGGTGATCCATTGCTGAAGGCTGGTCTTGCCAAAATCACTTACAAGACTCCTGCCCCCACTCCAAGGATAAGCTTGTTCTGAGGCAGTGGCCTCCACAGCACTTGCCCTGGGATGGACCCTCCTGCCTCCCCCGCCCACATGGACTGAGCTTGTGGGAAGATGAGCCAGAGGTGGTTTTCTGCCCGGCCAAATGGAAACATGGGCTTCCATCCTGCTAGAGAAACATGTCAGTGTGCTTGTGGGTCCACAGAGGGAACCACTGGCTGTCTTGGAGAGCCGCTGATAGATCATGGAACTCCACCAGCCAAGCTATCATCTCCAAGCCAACGAGCTTGAATTATGACAGAGGGATTAGGAGCTGGTGGAAACTTGGAGGTTACCCACGAAGACATCTGAACATTTGTTTTCTAGCTACAGCTTCGTTTTTCAGCTGCACGGTACACTTAATCCAACAAGAAGTATTGCATATTAAATTTTCTCCCTGATTAGAGTTCTTCTCATTCTCAAATGATCTTTGGCACCCAGTGGGTATTTTCTTTGATTGCTCTTGGTGTGTATGGCTGAACGTGCTTTGAGCCAAGCCTTTTGTATTTTGCACATTGTTTTCTCTCAGGAATCTATACCGCGATGTTGGCTGGAGCGAGAGCTGGGGGTCTGAAGCATGCCCACGTCTCTCCGTTAAACAGCGAGCCAGGCCCACGGAGATGGGTTTCTGCGAGCGGGAGAGCCAAGATAATTGGTATGGGGAGGGCAAGACGGAGGTTTTTCCAGATTAGCTGTGCTACTGGGGGCGAAGACGCTGAGCTTGAAAAGAAGCCTCCCAAACTTAAGGCTATTAAGTTATTATGGCTGATTACATTTAGAGGGGCCTCGGCTGGCGGGCCTCTAATTGGCAGTGCTCCTGTGATTTTTATGGGAACAGGGCTGGGATGGGAAAGGCTGAGATCACCGAGAAAAGCAGCCCCGCCCGGCAGAGGCCAGATGAGCTGGGGACGTGGATTATTATTCTGACATCGTGGTGGGCCCATCTGCAATCCCTTACAGTCTTTTGTTCCCAGCGGCCCCTCGGCACCGCTGACCCCAGATTCCTCCCAGGCTGCCCCCTTCACAGGGAGGGGGGAGGCCATGACGAAGGTCAGGGGCTGCTGAGGACGAGGAGTCTCCATTGGCCTAGCTGGCTTAACACCATCCCCCTCCCCCCACCCCTGCTTTCCCCTTCAGTTCTTCCTCCATCCAGAAACACATATCAAGACCCTGAAACCCCTCATGGTGAGGGAGCCAGCAGCTGGCATGGTGGGGAGGCTCCTAGTCAGAGGAGGGAAGCTGGCTGGGAAAGCTGGGCGGTAGCAATAGGGCCCCAGAATTTCCAGTGGAGGTGTAGAGCTTCTCATGCATAGCGACCCTGCTGTTTTCATTTAGGTTGTATGTTTATGCGGGGTGCCTTGGGAGTGTCTCACATTATAGATTTGGCTGCTGCAACAAAGAGCCCCAGAATAATAGTGGCTGAAACAACACAGACTCATTTCTCTCTCCCATGAAGGTCTAAGTCCACAGTCCAGAGCTGGGGGTGAGGGGGGGACACCTCCACAGTCATAAGAGACCCAGGTCCCTTCTACCTCATTCCTCTGTATCCTGCATATACAGCTTCCAATCTAAGAAAGAAACTGGCTGCTCCAGCGTCTCCCATTCCGTCTGCATTCCAGCAAGTGGGAAGGAGCAGAGGGCCAAGGAGGGGGCTTGCCCCTTCCTTTGAGAGCGTGACTTGGAAATGGCTCACACCACTTCCAGTCACAGCACACTGGCAAAAATCTATGCAGGACCACATCCAGCTGTGAGAGAGGCTGGGAAATGCAGTCTTTATTCTGGGTGATCATATATTCTGTTAATAAAGAAGGGAGAGTAAGCAATCGAATCCACAGAGGAGTGTGATGGAGGTAGAGTGAGAACCAAAGCCTCTAGCCCCAGCCTCTCTTGGATATGCCCCTGGGCTAAAGGGATGACACCCCTCCCTTCTCTCAGCATTCAAGGCAGAACGCAAAACCTGGACTTCTGGGATAAATTACTCTAGCTTGCTGGCCAACGGGCCAATCTCATCTCTAACCCACTTCTCTCAACCAGGTGCTTGGCTATTTAGAAACCTAGGCGTTTCTGTCGAGTCTGTCCCACCATCCTCAGTAGACTATGATTTTTGAGCCGGGGTCTCATTTATTCTTTAGTGTGTACCCAATCCACAGCGCCAGCCCCACATCTACAACACCAGGCAGTGAACATGCAGGGCTGAGTGCTCTGGTCATTTTTAGAGGAAAGCACACTCTACCATCTCAGTGTAGAGATTCTGGGAGGGCAGGGACCCAATCTTGCTCCCTGCCTTATCCCCAGAGCTCCACACATGCCTGATATGCAGAGGCACTCAGTAAGTACTTGCTAACTGAACAAACACTTTCTTAGGTAAGGTTAATAATAATAACAATTATTCCTGATGTTTACTGAGGACTCACATGGGTTAAATAAGCATTATATAATAACTCGTCTAAAACAGAAACTGGCAAACTTGTTCTGCAAAGGGCCAGATAGTAAACATGTTTGACTTTGCAGGCCAGCAGGTGTCTGTTATAACTACTCAACTTTGTCATTGTAGCACAAAAGCAATCGCAGGTGATGTGTAAATGATGGCATGGCTGTGTGACAATAAAACTTCATTTACAAAAGCAGGCATGGCCAGAGTTGACCAGTGGGCCACAGTTTGCTAACCCCTTATCTTAAACAAAAAAGAACCTCCTGCATGGGGGGTGGAGAAGACCTAGAGGCATCTTGTGGAGCTAAGATGCGGGTGCCTGGTAGACAGGACAAGGGTGAAGGTGCCAGGAGCCCTAATGTCCAAGCCTGAAGTAGATTCCACTTTGGGGGTGCTGGCCTAGCTTAGTACTTGTGTCTCTGAGAACCATTTTCTCTCCCTGGTGAGGGGCCCAGCAGAGCTGAGATAGTACCACACACACCACCCTCTGACCAGGGCGGACGCCCGACCTGAGGTGGCGTTTGGAATGGGGACACAGCCCTTCTGTTCCATCTCACACTGAGAACACGCAGAGCTAGGGGAAGCAGAGGAGGCTGGCTGCAGAGAGCCAAAGGCCAGCAAGTGGGGAGAAGCAGAGTGCAGGGACCCGAACCCCTGAGGTCTGCCAGGACTCCCCGTCTGCAGGCCGGGGCAGCTCCTGGGGGAGCCATGGCCCCCACCGCCCCCCTTTCTCCTGCTCGGGGCTTCCAGTCTTGCTTTCCAAGGGCTCATTTTTCCAGAGGCGTTCAGGACTTTACCCAGCTACATGAAGAATGTGGAATACTTGAAATTTCCACTCACACACTCCTGGAAAAAACACATTAACCTTTAAGAAGGGAATAATGGCTTCGTTTTCAAGAGACCTTATGGATTAACCCTTGACAAGCACTTTCTGGGGCAGAACGATGGCCCGCAGCACGGACTGGTGGGCGCGGCAGACAAGGGGAAAATAAAACCCGGCAGAATCCTTTTGCTTGTGCTGAATAAAGGCAGATAATTGTCGCCTGACAACAGCAGTGATAACAACACCCCTTGGTCCTGCAAGACTCCAAGTGGGCCTAACGACGAGATCGCCTGCTTCAGACAAAATCAACTCTGTCCTCCCCAGACCTGGTGCTGGGCAGCATGTCTGAGCCAGTAGCCGGTGGGTGCATGGTCAGTGTGGCTCTTGTCTGTCTCAGTCAGACCTCCTCCTGCCAGCCCAGAAGGAGGGTCCTTCCTCCTCATGCACGACAAGCTCCCCTAGGAAGAGCTTTTCCCCCAACCTGGTCCACTGAACCCTGTCCTTGAAACATGGACCCTGTGGTCTACAGGTTGGAGAAAACTGCATGATCTACAATCCTTTGGGGAATTTGCAAAGCATAGTAGCATAGTAAAGGCTCTGAGAAGTCCTGTCAGAAAGAAGCCTGTTTAACTTTGGTGAACACCATTATTTTCCAAACTATTCTGGCCACAGAAAGCACCTCACCCCCAACCTCCCCCACACCCCTTAAAAAACTTTTTTGGATAGCACCTATGAATGTCTGGCAGAACCGCTAATCCATGGAATACGTTTTAGAAAATGCAGACGACAGAGCATGCCTTCTCCAAGATCACAGGAGCTACAGAAAAGACCAGAGCTCACTTTCCATTCCCCAGTTCATCCATTCATTTATCACACATGCATCCGTCCTTTCCTCCGTCCTCCATGCCTTCGTCCATCCGTCATTCATTCATCATTTATTCATCCACACAAGTGTCCGAGACCAGGTGCCCATGGAGCAGCAGCAGCAAGCCCTGTGCCTCTCTGCATGTGCCAGGCTTCCCAGGTGGCTGGAAAGATAAGCACTGCTCACTGCTCACAGAATGAGAAAGGTACCTACATAGAACTCCTGAACACAAGAGGCTCAACTTCTGAAGATGCTTTGAGAAAATAATTATGGGGCAGACAGTTTTAAATCCTACCCAGAAAGTGTCAACATTTAGGCAGTCAGCAAGTGGCTGGAAGGAGGGAGGAAGGAAGATGGAGCAGCAGAAGGGATGGGACCCGAGCTTCACTTTCACTGCCGAGCCGTGCCCAGGAGCCTGTCCTGTGCCAGGTGCTGGGTAGTGCATTCCATGTGCCTCCTCCACTCAGTGAATATCTAGAAGGTGCTTTGCATGAGCCAGGTGCAGGGACACCATGGTGAACATGACCTAGCTTACACTCACACGAGCTGGGGAGACAGAATCTCCCTTACCAATCCCCAAGGAGGGCTTATAGCTGCCAAAATTGAGGCCCGGGGGCTTGCTGAAAGCCAGAAAGCCAGGAGAAGACAGCCAAGAGTCAATGCAGGACCCAACCCCCAAGCCCGTGCTCTCTCCACTGACCGGTGGCAAAGGGACAACAAGTTCAAAGCACAACCAATCCCATTAGGAAATTGATGACATGCCCTAGAGAGAATGATGTTGGCAGAGGGCAAGCTAAATGCTCGTGGTGGATGCAAAGGTGGAGAAGAGGGTACAGTGAGGAGCACAGAGACGACCATAGTGACGTGGGCTCATCTTGCGGCAGCAGCATCCACCCCCGCCTCTCAGCCCAGGGCCAGCTAATTCCATCACAGTCCGTCCTTTCCCAGCAAGCTGCCCACTAATGAGCACAATCCTGCCTGCAGCCCCCTCTGCCCTCCCAATTTTTCAAAGGCAGGCTTTGAGCAGCTCCAGGCAAGACCCTTGTTCTCCGCTGGTTGCTCTCCTTCATTCTTCAGAAAGCCACTGTGCCTTTGTCACTTTGGAAGAGCACAGGAAGTTGGAAGACTGCTGGGGGCTGAGTTCCTGCTCCTGTTAGCATCTGGCTGGTGCATGAGATAGCGGATGGTGTGGCCAAGGGTAGAACAGACAGCCGCTGAAGTGGGCCCCAGAGGTAATAGCTCAGCCATCTTGGCCGCAGTCTGTATCCCCAGGTCTCCTGGTTCCTCTTGAATCCCCAGAATGCCAGTGGAAAGCCCACCTTGTGGTGTTATGACATCATTTTTGCAGATGGAGTCTGTATGAGTCTCCTCTTGCTGCTGTAACAAATTTCCACAAACTTAGTGGCTTAAAACAATACAAATTCTTTATCTTACAGTTCTAGAAGTCAGAAAATTGAGGTGTGAACAGGGTTATGTTCCTTGTGGATGCTCCAGAGGAGAATCCATTTCCTTGCCTTTTCCAGCTTCTAGAGGCTTCCCACATTCCTTGTCTCATGGCCCCTTCCTTTACCTTCGAAGCCAGCAGTGCAGCATCTTCCAATCTCTCTCCAATTCTGGCCTACTGCCTCCCTCTTACAGGGATCTTTGTGATTGCACTGGGCCCACCCAGATAATCCAGGATAATCTCCCATCTCAAGATCCTTAATCATATATGAAAGTCTCATTTGCCATGTGAGATAATGTCTTCACAGGTCCCAGGTTTTAGGATGTGGACATAATTGGGAACCTCTGCCTCAGGACTCTGGACAGGACTGGCATTCTGTCCTGCTGCTATGGACATTTGCCAGGGTCTGGGGTCTGGAGGGCTGCAGGGTGATAGCTGGATGCCCCTCACCCTGCAGCTCCCCGAGAGGCACCACAAGGCACCAAGCCAGGCTACCTGGTTCTGCTTGCCTTGGATTCAGCATCTCATCTGCAAATGGGGTTCCTCCCAGCTTCTACTGTGAAACGCTATTGAGAGGATGCGACAATACCAGCACACTGCCTGGGACGTGGTAGGAGTACGTGAATGCTGGTTGAGTGAATGAATCCTGTGCTGAGTGACTGCTGCTGTCTGGGGCAAAGTGCTTCCCCTGTGAGCCTCCATGTTCTTGTCTTCAAAATGGGGGTGCTCGGGCCGGCCCAGTGGCGCACTGGAGAGTGCACCACTTGGGAGTGCAGCGGTGCTCCCGCTGAGGGTTCGGATCCCATGTGGAGACCGGTTCCAGCTCACTGGCTGAGCACGGTGCGGGCGCAGCACCAATGGTTGTGATCCCGTTGCCGGTCCCCGGTACGGGCGCGACACCGAGGGTTGCGATCCCGTTACTGGTCAGTAAAAAAGACAAAAAGGAAAAAAAAATTGGGGGTGCTCATCCCAGCTCCCCCTTCGGAGGGCTGCTGCAGGCCCACAGACACTGCAGAGGTGAGGAAGAGCTTCATTGAGCTCAGCGAGCACAGAATGTCAATGCTGGTTGTGATAGAACAGGCCTTTCTTCATTCCCCAAACGACCCAGGAGGCCCATTCTTAGCCCACGATGACAGTAACAGTGGCACAGCTGGTCATGTTTGAGCACTGGAGCATCTGCCCCGGGCCAGGCACTCTGCCAAGCACTTTACAAAATGTCCCACTCAGTTCTCGGCCTGACCTGGGAAGGGGCAGTAGTGTCATCCCCATCTCACACACGAGGGTCTCAGAGCAGGGAGGTGACCTGGCAGGGACGTGGACTGGCTGGGATTTGAGTCCAAGTTGCTCTGATGTCCAGGCCTTTGTTTTCAACACACTTGTAATGCTCCAGGGTGGCATGGTGACCAGCGGCTGTCTGGCATGGTACAACTCATCCATTCATTCACTCATTCACTCATTCATTCCACACATATTTATTGAAAGCCTACTATGTCCCACTAGGACCTGGGCTTACACATTAGGCAATAACCATTGGAAGGGATGGGGGCCAAGGGTACGACAAATAAAATCTAATAAGGGCCTACAAAGCCCTCAGCGTGAGATGCCATGCGGTGCACTTTGGGAGCTGAGGGTGCTCCTCCATTTCACAGGTAAGGATGAGCCACACGTTCTTTACAATGACAATAGCCAAAGCAGCTGCAGACACAGGCTCAGGCCGGGATGTGCCCGGCCCAGGGGCACACGCTGACACTGTGGGGAGAATCCCTATTTCCACCCAGCTCTGCCCAGCTCTCTTTCCTCCCCACTTGGCGAGGACGTCCCACTGCGGGCAGCTCTGCAGGCCACTTCTGCCACTCTCCAACCTCAGGTTGCATAGACACTGCAGCCCCCAGAGACCAATCAATTCTGTCCACAGCCCTTTGCCTAGCAACCCAGGTGGAATGGAGTCTCTCTTGTGGGCTGCACTCATTCTCTCACAGCCCCAGAGACCTGCCCACTCTGTCATCCCTATGGTCTTAACTGGAGTCTTTTGTGAAAAAGGAATCACCCGTTCCCCCTGAGGCTTGGACCCTTCTCATTTTATTTCTCTCCTAGTGTGACTGTGAGATAAATCCAAGTCTCCTCGAGTCTCTCTTCAGGAAGATACCGTCAGATTGAGGTGTTTGTCCCCAGGGTCTCGGCCATGGTTAATCCATCCATTCATCCAATAGACACTTTCTGCATACTGGCTTTGTGTCCAGCACCTGCTGGGCATTGGGGGTATGAGGCAAACCAGGAATACAGACTCTGTGGCTCTGTAGAGTTTACAACTTCGGCAGGGGAAGACACATCGACACCAGTCCCCCAGCGCCCCAGGACAAGCACATGTAGACCAAAGTCCACAGAGCCAAGCCTCACACTTAGCTCAGCATATGCTCTGCCAGGCAGCAAAGGCCTCCTGGGTCTCTTGGACCTCATTCCTCAGCCCTCCCTGTAATCCTGGGGCATGGAGAGATTGTTCCCTGAAGCTCAGAGAGGTTAAGTAACTCATCTGAGGCCACATAGCTAGTGAGTGGTAAAGTCAGACTCCAGCCCAGGCTGCCCAGTTCTAGAAGGTCATGGTCTTCACCACTTGGTATATGGCCTCCAAACTCCAGCAGACCCAGGGAGGAGAGACTTGTGTCCTGCCCACAGAGCAGGGACTGAACAAGTGGAGAGATCTGGCATAGATGGGCCACGTGTCAACAAAGAGACACGAAGGCCCAAAGTAAAAGGGGGGTGAAGACCCTCTGGGCAGCCAGAGGGAGACAGAAGGGGATGTGGCATGAGCAGCAGCTGATCGCACAGACGCCCACTTCAGGGGCCATTGTCACCTGCTGGTAGTACTCCCCGTGCCTGGACAACCATGCCCTGGACCCTCACCAGAACCCTACATGGCAGCTCTGGCTCCCACAGCCGTTTTCTCAGAATTCAAGGTAAAAATAATCCAATGGGCGTCACTTTTTATTGATGAAAGTTACCATCCATCATTAAGATACATCGAAAATGCTTTTTAAAACATTAAAACATTCTTTTTAAGGCACATACTCTTTGACCCAGCCTTTCCACGTCTAAGAATTGGCTCTAAAGAAATCATTGTGGATGTTCCCAAAGGCCCATAAATAAGGATATTCACTGCAGCACCATTTACAATAATGAAAAATTGGAAACAACCTAAACGACCCAAGGAATATCAGTTAAACAAATGACAATACATTCACACAATGCAATACTATGAAGGCAGTAAAAACGGTGGTATAGGAGACCCATATTTATTGACAGGGGGCAGTGGCTATAATAAATTGTTAAGGGAAAACAGAAAGTCACAAAACAGTATGCTTAGAAAGATCTATTTCCATTTAAAATATATGGATGGCTGGCTAGATAAATAGGTAGATAGACAGATACAGTAGACAGACAAGATAGATGGAGAGTACATAGATGATAACATAAATAGATGATAGATGATTAGGTAGATAGGTGACAGATATACAGACAGGGGACAGATGGTAAGTAGATGGATCCAACACATACTTGTTGAGCGTCTGCTCTGCACCAGGCAGTGCTCTGTGTACCGGGGATACAGTCATGAGCAAAACAAAGCGCCCGCTCTCACGGAGCTTACATTCAAGTGGGAGGATTTTATAGAGAGAGATTGTATTTACCTAGAGCAGGACAGTGGAGGCAGGAGTGAGAGCTTTGCCCGCACCGAACTATTTTCTAGAGAACTGATGTGAGAGGTCTGACAGGGGCTCCGGATTGTTCGGGCAGAGAAGGACCCAGCATGGGGCATCGATGGTCGTCATGAAAGGGTGTTGAGAGCTGGGCTCATTACTCTTCTGTCTCCCTTTGTGTATGTTTAAAATTCTCTGAAATAAACATGGGGCAAGGGGGTGACAGCCTCTAGAGTGAGACTCTGGTTTCAAACCTGTCCCCCAGTCTGTGAAGTGGGTGAAGGCCCACCTCTCCCTGGCATCCATTGTGCCACTGGCTGGTGGGGTTGTTGTGGGGACACAGAGTGAGCCTGCAGCGGTTGGCGGCTGGGGTGATAAGGCCATTTGTGTGGCAAAGGCCAGGGAAACTCTGTGCAGGGTGTCAGGGTGATTTTGATGTGTGTCCCTGTTACTTCAACATTTCTGCCAATGACCCAGGACAACTTGGAAAAGATGCTTGTCCCAATCCTCTGTCCCTTGCGCGACACACAACCAGGGAAGCTGCCCTGTGGGGTTCAGGGAGAGGCTCAAAGGAGGAGTGGATGGGAGGGTTTCAGCACTAGGTCCTCACCCACACTGCACACCTAAGGAAACTGGGGACCAGGGCATTTCCAGAGCCCACTTTCGGGGGAGCACTTGGTCTCTCAACCCTTCCACCTCACTCAGCAAGCCCTTACTAAGCTGGAGGCTGGGATGGAAAGACGAAGACCAAGGTCGCCTCTCATGGTGTGTGACTTACAAGAGAATTGACAAGTGCAAACTGGCCTGAATTGCTGTGATGGGCGTGTGGGGAGCCCTAGAGGCATCCACCACAGATCCGCAGGTGGTGGGAGGGGTGCATGGCAGGCCTGGGGAGGTGGGTTGTTGACAGAGCGGGCTCTGGAGTCCAAGGACTTGTGCCTGAGTTCTGAGTGCAAACTTTCTCCTCACTGTCTGTGTGACCTCGGGCCAGGGAGGTTCTTCCCAGAGTCCACCCCCTCCCCTCCACAACACAGTATCCAACTGTGCTCTATGTGGGGGGGTGGAGGCTCTTACCTCAAAGTGCCCCAGGATGACAGCAGTCTCTGGGCAAATATGTGTGAGCACCATGCTGCCTCCTCCCCTGTGGAGAGCCACTGTGCACTCGTGGAGTTGAGGCTCTGACAAGTCCTGTAGCATAGACAGCTATCTAACTTAATGCCTTATTTAATCCCTAGCCTGAGGCATCACTGTCTCAGGCTGAGTCACCCAAAACAAGCCCTGAGAAGAGGATCAAAGGAGAGTAAGTTGTTAGGCAGCACTTACCGAAAAGACCAGAAGGGGTGTATTAGTCCATTTCTGTTACTTATAACAAAATACTCGGAACTGAGTACTTTGTAAGAAAATGAAATGTATTGCTCACAGTTTCTGAGGCTGGGAAGTCCAAAGTCCAAGGAACACATCTGGTGGTGGCAACAGTGACCCAGGGGTCTCATATTGCAAGATGGTGGAAGCAGAGAGAGCAGAGAGAGAGAGAGGCAGACTCTCCTCTTCTTTTAAAGCCCTCAAACCCACGCCCCTGATCACCATTATTAATCCATTCACTGCTGCTCGGTCCTACCATCCAATCACCTCTTCAAGGCTCCACCTTCCAATGACCATAATAGGATTTCCCACTCTCTTCACAGTCACAGTAGGGGCCAAGTTTCTAATACATAAAACTTGGGGGACACAATTCAAATTCAGGGAGTTTTAGGGGGACATAATTTAATCCACTACAAGGGAAGTGGGGAAGTGAGCCTGGGAAGGAGATGGGGACAGGGACAAGGAAGGGGAAGGGGCTTTAGGAAGCCAAGGAGGGTAACTTTGATTCATCCCTGCAGCGGGTTCTGGAAACAGTGTGGTTCCACCTCAGAGTGATCCCATTCATCAGGGAGAGGGAGCTGGGGTATTTCTACCCTCACATCTACGTTCTCCAGTCCCCGGTTAAAGGCTGCCCCTGGGTGGGGGACGTGGGCTCCCGAGCACTTCCTGCTCATCGTGTTGGCAGACAAAACAGGTTCTGGAAAGCTGAGGGCAGCCTGCAGCAGAGATGCAGATGCTGGAGCCTGGCAGCAAAAGCTCCTGGGAACTGAATGAAAGTAAGCAGTGGTGGTGCAGGGTGAGAGCGGGGCCCTGACCGCACCAGGGCCCTGACAAGTCCTGCAGGGTAGGCCGCTTTCTAACTTTGCTTAGTCCAACTTATCTGGCCCTTTTCTGCTGAGCCTCCATCAACGGCTTCTAGAAAGAATACTCCACAGTACACAGACACCCAGGTTTCTGCCAGCAATCACAGTCTGTCCTCCATCATTTTTAACTCTTTGGCGTATGCTAATATCATTTGCTACACTGCAAGTTCCTTAAGGGCAAAATGGTGACCTCCTCCTTCTTCCTTGTGTCCTCCACGTCTGGCATCGCCACAGAGGAGAAGCAAAACAAATCTCTCCAAAAAGTGAATGAATCAATTCCCTGTTTCTCGAAGCTGCGGAGTTCCACAGTTGGCCTGGGGCAGGTGGGAAAAGAACTCCTCTCCCCTTGGAAAATGTGAGGCATATGCATATTTAATAACGTACAAACTTTCTATTCAGATGGAACATAAACCAGTGACATAAATGGATCCGCCGGCCGTTCATGAGAGCTGTGGACGGAGAATCGGACACTCTGGGAGGCTCCAGCCCATGGCCCCCACAAAGCCACAGTCGGTTGACAGGGCATGGAGGTGAGGCCACCAGGGGCCTCTGACCACTGCAGTCCCTCCCAAGTCTAACCTCTGTACATCTGTCATCGTGGTAAACTGGCCTGGGAGCCTTAGTAAGAGGAGAGGGGTGGAGCCAGAGAAGAAAACCCTGGAGTCCTCTTTCTCGTCTCTAACCAATTAGAAAAAGATCCAAACCCTCACCAGGTCCCCCAGGCCCTGCGGGATTCAGCCTCTGCCTGCATCTCCCACCTTCCCACCTTCCGTCTACCCTGGTTCAGACTGCTCCAGTCCTGCCCCGCTTTCTGTGCCTTGAAACCACCAAACTGCTCCTGCCTTCGGGCTTTTCCGAGTGCTGTTCCTCTACCTGGAGTGCTCTCTCCCCGAGCTTCGCTGGCCGGCTCCTGCTCAGCACTCAGGCCTCAGCTTTGAAGTCCTCCCTCCCCCACCCCACCTTGAGAGACGCTCTCAACCACCACCTCGCCATCTAGCCTTCTAAACTCTGATTTTTTTCATAGCACTTTCATTTTCTGACATTCTTTGTGTTTATTTGTTGACTTCTGTATTGCCTGGAATGTGGCCTCCAGGAGGGTGGGGACCACGCCTGTCACCTGTCGTTGCTCACCACTGCATGCGTCCCTCTGTACCAAGAACAAAGCAGGTGCTCGACGAACACTTGAGAAGACAGAAGAAAGGGAGAGGGAACGATAAGTGGATGGATTGTGCATCCCGTGATTTTTGCCTCCATAAAATAATGTGGGTTTCTTGGGTGAGGCCAGGAAGGGAGTAAAAATTGTAAAAGAAACTGAAAAGTGATCTATATTGGTGTATGTGTGTGTGTTCCCCAAAAGGAAAAGTACGGAATTATAGCAAAGATTGGGTTAAGTTCTTACAATTTTCTAGGCACCATTCTGAGCACTGTAGATGTGTTTTAATAACTCAAGCAGTCATCTCAACAACACTCTGAAATAACCACTATTATTATACCCACTTTACAGAGGAGGAAGCTGAAGCTCGGAGAGGTTGGGTGCCTCACCTGAGGTCACACAATCCAGGGCAGCTGAGTGTGTTGCAGGCAGATTCACTCTCAGCCCCTAACACTGCCACCCACCAGGACAGCCCAACCCCCGCCCTTCCACAGGGCTGCCATGGCCACTTGCATGCTGTGGGACCCTGCGCGGGCACCGCACAGGCCTACAGTTACAGCTCAGTGACCAGGAGTGAAATATCTAACATGGCTCTGGGGACCAGTGAAAGGCAGGCTGCCCCCTTCTCCACCCCCCCGACCCCACCCTGAGCTCGCTGACACGCCAGGCACAGCTCTGGCATCATTTCTCTGGGATTTCGTGTCCTGGCATGTGGACTGCATTTGCTGCACTGTGGAGGTAGCTGTGAGCCCTGGGTGGTTTGTAAAAGATAAAAACAAAGAAAGGCCAGCTCAAACCATATGCGGATTGAACCACCACACTGGGGCAACTGCAGGAAAAAAATGAATTTCCAGGAAGGGTGGGTGTCAGACACATCTGAGTCTCCCCACTTTCTGCAGCAGCTTGACTCCTTTGAACTGTGCGATCTGCATGGCCGTCCACCTGTGCCAGGCTCCTTCTGGTCCCTGCACCGGGGGCCAAGTCCTGAGATGCAGCATCCCAAGGGTTAAGCCCCTTCCTAGCTTCTCCCCCACTCTCCCCCTGCCCCCTCCACTGGGGTAATGAGGGAAATGTCAGCCGAAGCAATTGCCAGGAGCCCTACAGAGAAACTGCCCTATTGAGTTTTTTAAATTAAATCTATTTATAATTTATATCCTGCCTGCTTCCAAAAAGGATTTGAGGTGGTTTACAATAAACGACACATAAAGTAGAAAGGCTGTTAACTAGAAAGAGAAAAATCAAGAACATCACGTAGAGGAAGGGGGAGAAAATCTCAGGCTTAGGGAAACGGTAACAGATTAGATATTCTAGTTTGGCTCCCTGCATCCTGGCAGCCGAGGCAAAAAGGGAAATCATCACCGTGGGCTGCGTAACCTTCTGAGTGATTCAAGGAAGCTCATGGGCTGTGGCAATGATGTGCACTTGCCTGGCTGGCCGTGGGAGAAGGGTGGCTGGCTCTGGAGTCAGGCTGGCTGCCCCTTCCCAAACCTTTCTGCTCCTCGATCACTTCTAGCAAACGGACTATACCCTTCAGGACACACCGGCACCAGCCTCTCCTCCTCACTGTTGGTACCACCTCCCAGCCCCTGGGTTATCCCTAATAAGGGACACCATGCCCAGCACTCAGTCCCCTTCTTCTGGAGAGCACCCCAACTTTTTTTTTTCCTTTTTGTCTTTTTTCGTGACTGGTAACGGGATCGCAACCCTCGGTGTTACGCCCAGCACTCAGTCCCCTTCTTCTGGAGAGCACCCCAACTTTTTTTTTTTCCTTTTTGTCTTTTTTCGTGACTGGTAACGGGATCGCAACCCTCGGTGTTGCGCCCGCACCGCGCTCAACCAGTGAGCGGACCAGTCTCTATATGGGATCCGAACCCTTGGCAGGAGCGCCGCCGCACTCCCAAGTGCCACACTCTACCGAGTGTGCCACCGGGCTGGCCCCAAGCACCCCAACTTTACCACCCTCACACACTCTCAGTGCACAGTTTGAGCCAGACTCACCCCTGACCCCTGACTCTAGGAGTAGGCATGTGACCCAAGACAGTCCAATCAAAGCCAGTTTCATTGGAACTCTTAGGAAAGAGGTCCTCTCTGCCCCAGGGGTTGCTGAGCTGGGGGAAGTAAGCAAGTGCTGCTGTTGGTCATCTTTGCCACCATTCAGCAAGACCCTGCTCAAGAGTGAGTCCAACACAGAAGAAAGCAGAATGGAGAGATGGTGAGAGGATCCAAGTCTCAATGATATCATGTGGGCACCTGGATCCAGCTGTTCCTGAAGCTAGACTCCTGGTCTTTTCTGAGTAAGAAGCTACTGATGTCCTTCTTTGTAGCTCATACCTGTGTGAGTTGGCTTCTGCTTCCTTATAAACAAAACATCCTGGCTAACTCACACCTTCCACCTCCACAGCTTTGAGGTCTCCCATCCCAGGTCCCATCATCAACTTGGTTTTACCCAAGTGTCCCGTGGGCCACCCATCCCTCAGTCTCGGCCCCTTGGCCTTTCGGCCAATGGCCCTCCTCCTCTTCCACTCCCATTACTACTCATCAGACCCTGGATTGCTCCACCTTGCAGCCCTCAACTCCTCTCCACCCCCACAGCCGCCTTCACCACTTCTCCATCCTTCCCTCTCCTCCACTAAACACACTCTCTGACCTCAAGAGGACCTCTGATCATTGATCCCCCGCTTTGTCCAATTCATCAGCTCCTTGCAGGCCTCCCCTCTTTCCCATTCCAAACTGGGCTCCATGGAAATCACATGACATAACAGCTCACATCCTGTGCCTGGTCTTGTGCTAAGCATGTGTCACACATCGCCTCATGTGGTCCTCACAACAAGCTGTTCTTTCCCATTCCAAACTGGGCTCCATGGAAATCACATGACATAACAGCTCACATCCCGTGCCTGGTCTTGTGCTAAGCATGTGTCACACATCGCCTCATGTGGTCCTCACAACAAGCTGACGAGTCAGAATTCTCCTTTTCCTCAGATTACAGGTGAGGAAACGTAGGCTCAGAGAGGATAAGGCCAGCTGCCTGAGGCCACATAGCTGAGCAAGTGGCGGAGCTGGGATTTGATGCCAGTCGTCTGGTTCCAGAGCTAACACAGGCACCTTGTACCCTCGTCCTCCCCCATCTCTCTTGCAAGCCTCTATTTCTGAAATGCCCTATAACCTGCCTTCCCTTCTGCACTTGGGTGACCAGGCATACCTGGGAAGCCAAATAATTGCACAGACCAGCCAGTTTCTAACTTGCAGGTTGACACCTGAGCGCCCCACCCCTCTCGCCTCTTCAGACCTAACCCTAAGCAACAGTGAACACTGGCTATTCCCTCCTCCCTTAGCTCCTGTAGTGCCTCTTCTTGGAAGGCTCTTTGCTTCCTTCTTACCTGGCCAACTCCCACTCCTTTAGATATACAGGAATATGAAGGAAAACGACAAGGTGGTAGCACTTTGCACCCATGAGATTGGCAGGGAACTGTCGATGTCGATAATACTTGATGTGGACAAGGACAAGGGGGAATGACATCTCACTCCACATTTCTGGGATCGCATGTCCCATTAGCCTTCATGGGACAGTGTGGCAAAACCTAGTAAAACTTTACATGTGCACTTGCAGCAACCTGGCAGTTGCGTGTCTGCAAAGCTATCCTGGAGAAGCATACCTGTGGGCACAGGAAGAGCAGAGATGAAGCTATTCACTGCAACACGATTTGAAACGGCAAAAACTGCAGACAGCTTCAGATCCATCAATAGAAGAGTGGTGAAATAAACTCTCACTGCCCACCACCCGGAGTACTGTGAAGCAGGTAAAAAGAATGTAGGATCCCTCAAGATGTGAAATGTGGAGTTACCCCATGACCCAGCAGTGCCACTCCTAGGCATATACCCAGGAGAACCGAAAATAGGTGTCCAAACAAAACTTGCTGCACTGTTCACAACAGATAAAAGGCGGAAACCCACGTGTCCATCAACTGATGAGGGACAAGCAAATGTATATAAACAAAATGTGGCATAACCATACAATGGAATATTATTCAGCCATACAAAGGAATAAAGCACATATATATGCTACAACGTGGATGAACCTCAAAAACAATACCTAAGTAAAAAAAGCCAGACACAGAAGGCTACATATTGTATGATTCCATGTACATGGAATGCCCAGAAAAGCCAAATCCATAAGACATACATTAGATTAGTTTGCCAGGGCCTTGTAGGGTTGGGGTGGGGAATGGGGAGTGACTGCTTAATGGGCATGGGGTTTCCCTTTGCGGTGATGAAAATTCTGGAACTAGATGGTGGTGGTGGTTACATAGCATCATGAATGAACTTAATGCCATTGGATCATATGCCTTAAAAAGGTTACAATGACAAATTTTATATTGTATGTATTTTACCACAATTAAAAAGTGATAAAGAACAGAATTTTAAAAATCAGAGGGCCTTGATAAAAATGAAAAGGATGTGGGAGGCCTTTGGGTACCGACATGGGAGACGTGCGAGATGCATGGTTTGGCTGAGTAGGAGAGGCGTGTGCAATCCCATCCTGTCTGTGCAAGGAAACGACTGCTATGCACCTTCAGTGCAAAGAGATCACACGCGGTCACGGTGCTGCTTTGGGGCAGTGGAGTGGGGGCAAAGGGGAGGACAAAGGGCGATTTTCTCTTCAAGTCCTTTCGTAAAAGGTTTTATGGCAAGAACGTGCTCTCGCCTTCCTTGTCCATGGGTTGTTCTCCCTCCTTTGCTGCCTCCTGTCCTCCTCCTTGTGGCAAATCCCTCCTCTGCACTTGCTGGCCTTTTATGTCATCATACAGGACCCCTTCTCGAACCTTTTCACCCTCCTGATTTTGTCTGTTTTAGGAGCTCTTGACTCTTCTTCTGTGCACTTTAACCAGCTTCTTCTGGCTCAGCCCAGGCCTGCAAGGACTCCCAGCCCAGCAGAGACGCAAACCCCAATGGGCCCTTCCCTTCAGAGATGGAAGCGTCTGCCATTGGCTCTCTGGAATATCGATTTCAGTGACACGCTCTGGGTAGAAAATTCTGGAAGAAGAGTCTCGAGGACCCCTGAAGCTGTGGACACCCACAATTACCTGGGAAGCTTGTTAAAGCCCCAGAATCCCAAGCCGGACCCCAGATCTGCTGAGTCAGAACCTCCAGCCTAGAGGTTCCTCCCCACGGCGAGTCTGGGGAGCCCTGCCTCAGCCACCATGAGCTGGCTCCTCCTGCTGCAGCCAGGGCTGCACCTTTGCCCCAGGCAGACACTTTGCCTGCTTATCCACAGCCCTCCTAACATCCCACCAGGGCCCTGGGGTTACAGTAACTCATGCTCCACATTGGCTTTCCTGGCCTCTGGTCCCACAGAGGCGCTTGAAAAATATTAATGCCCCAAGTTGGAAAACTTTTGAGCCAGACGAGGGGCTTCTGCCTCAAAGCCAGACCATGCTCCTCAATGGGGATCGATAACCTGTAGCTGGAAGTTATTTGGGTTTGGGAAATGAGCGTGACATTGGATCTGAGCTGCCAATTAGCCCGTAGCCTCAGCCCCTGCCAGTGGGCCTGCTTGATCAAAGCCAGACCATGCTCCTCAATGGGGATCGATAACCTGTAGCTGGAAGTTATTTGGGTTTGGGAAATGAGCATGACATTGGATCTGAGCTGCCAATTAGCCCGTAGCCTCAGCCCCTGCCAGTGGGCCTGCTTGCTCAAGGTGACGGTCGGCTTATGGAGGTTATGAGCTTTTTATGTGCCAACCTGCGCCCTCCTGGCCTCTTCGCCAGGCCATTTAGCTGTCTAAATCAAGACATCTCAGTCCACGGCAACCGTCAGGTATTCACGCACTGGGCCGCCCTTCCTCCCCTTGTAATCTAAATCTAATTTATTGGCCCAGGGACATAGGGAGCAGCCTGTGCACGTAGCTTGTGCGCAATGAAGAATATAATATATAATGTTCTGGTGTAATAAGGCTCTTTATAGAAGGCATTAAGTAAGGTCTGGCTTGGAGCACCAGCGAAGCCCTGATTAATTCCTGCCTGGGAAATATCTACATTGTGGGCCTCCAGAAGGCTCCGTGGGGACAGGACTGGGGCTCAGCGCCTCTAAATTCTCACGCTGGTCTTACATCTGGGTGGTTTATAAGATTAGATGTGCTTAAGCTCCCTGAGGGCAGGAGCTATGGTTTACAGGCACCACTCCCCTGTCTAGCCGTGATGAAAGGAGCCTCATAAACTCTCGCTGAATTAATCTGTATGCACTTGCTACAACTCTGCGGCTTGGCTTCCTCAGCTGATGAGGAACTGTGCCTGTCCTGCTTCTAAAGGCTGGTTAACCACTGTGGCACCTTGTTCCTGCAGGAATCACTGTGGCCGGTTGGCCAGAAGCAAATCGCTGAATTAATCTGTATGCACTTGCTACAACTCTGCGGCTTGGCTTCCTCAGCTGATGAGGAACTGTGCCTGTCCTGCTTCTAAAGGCCCGTTAACCACTGTGGCACCTTGTTCCTGCAGGAATCACTGTGGCCGGTTGGCCAGAAGCAAATTCCTGATTTCTTGGGGGCTCAGTTTCCACCTTTTTTTTATGTCCTGTGGGACAGTGGTGGTCCCCTGAGTAAGAGTAAAGGCCACTTGGAGGACATTCATAGGACACTTATGGAACTCACTGCCAAACACACAGGGACACACACCTGAATCAATCATTCACTCATTCATTCACTTACTCAACATATACTCAGTCTTCCTGATTCTGAGGCACAGTTTTTCACATTATGATATGTCTGAAAGCAGGATGTCTTATAACATTGACATCTTTGATATAACAACATATACCAAGGGCATAAACTAAGGCCCATACCATAAATCAGGCCCACTCCCTGTGTTTGTAAATAAAGTTTTATTGGAACACAATGTGCCCATTGTTTTATGTAGGGTCTGCAGCTGCTTTGCACTATAGCAGCAGAGTTAAGTAGTTGGGACAGAGACAACATGACCCATAAAGCCAGAAATATTTACTATCCAGTCCTTTACATCACTTTGTATTTATTACATCCCTGCACTGGGATCTGTTGGGATAATGATTAGAACCAGTATGGTGGCTTCAGGGACAGGCAGGGCTGGATGTGAATCCTACTTCTACCTCTGACCAGCTGTGAATCGTCTGGCAAGATACTCTCTCAGTCCAGATATCCTAATCTATAAATGGGGACAAGGTGAAGATTTATTAAAAACACAAGCAGGAAGCATTTAGTATGGTACCTGGTGCATGGTACACTCATTAATGACAGTCCTTTCCTTTCATATCATTATTGTGGTATTGCTGTTATTAATACATGCCAGGAGCTAGGCCATTGGGAGTTAGGAGTAGAATTATGGGCAAAACAAGCTCCCTGCTTTCAAGGTGGACTTTATAACCCAGGAAGCAAGAGAGGGAAATGAAGTACATACAGAGGGGAAAATCCTGTGTGGAGGACACCAGGGGTGCAGGGAGCCCAGGAGCAGCACCTAACGCAGCTGATGGGTAAGTCAGGGAGGGCTTCTTGGAGGAGGTGAGGTCTATACTCGAATCTGAGAGATGCCTAGAGACAGCAGAGGTCTTAAGAATGTCAGTCCCGGGTTTGAGTCCCCACTCCAATAGGTCCTGGCTGCATCCTCTTAACTAAGTCCCTTAACTAACCACTCTGCCCTTCTGTTTTCTCTTTTATAAAATATGGGTGATGACTACAGAGATGACAGCTACCACTGCTACTACGAATAATAACAACAATACCGCTCTCCTAAGGGGGTTCAACAGCAGTTACTTAACAAATATCTATCCGTTATTTTCTATTTGCCAGGCTCTAGGGATAAGAGAGGAAGCAGACATATGTTTGGTCTTCGAGAAGCAGGGAAAGAGTAAATAAATGAGTAAAGAAATACGTGATCATGAATTTGGATAAATGTTCTAAAAAACAGACAGCGCAGCAGTAGAGAACAGGGCGGGTGGAGTCAGGGAAACAGGTGCGCGTGTGAACACCTTCTGAACTGTGCTGGGCACATAGCTCACAGACACAGCCCCCCACCCAAGCAGCAGCCCCTGCCCCCGCGCCCAGCCATCTTCAGCCAGGAGAGCAAGTCCAGCCTGGTGCTTCACACGTGCTCATCCTGTCACTCCCACTGACCAGAGATTCCAAACCCACCACCCAGGAGTGACATCCAGCCCACAGTCAAATTTCATTTGTCCTGCCTGCAAGGTTTTTTCTTTTCAAAAATTTGACTCCACTGCTAAAATTGAAAATCAGGAGATAGCCCATAAAACCCCCTTTCCAGTTTCTGCCCAAAATACTAGAAGATCTGGCCACCCCGGGCCACCTTCCCTCCTGGTGTGAGCAATCTAGTTGCCACACTCTCCACCTGTCCCTTATCTCTCACACCTGTCTGGCTTCTCCCATTTATGTTACCTGCCTGGTCCCTTTAAACCCCTGAGCCCTAGGAGGCCATTCCATGTGGATCATTCAACAGGCTCCTGTGCCCACCAGCTTCTGGGTCAGTTGGCCAGTGGAGGCACCTGCAGGAGACCTGCGGGGATTTATTCTCCGGCTCTCTTCCAGCCAGGTGGCTCCTCCCATGGAGCTGCCTTCCCTGGGCTCTGGTCATGAACACCCCCCTGCTGTGATCAGTCCTCCGGGATGGCACCAGCTCTCGCTGCTCTCCCTCAGCCCTGCTCACACCTGCACAACGTTAATCAGATTCTCACACAACACCCTCCCAGCCTGGCCTCTGACCCAGGCCCACTGTCACCTGGGCAGCATCGGGCCTGGGTTTGGCCCAGGGAAAATGCTCAGGGCGTAGGTGCTGCATGAACAGAGAGGCTGTTGCTACTGTTCTCCAGGCTTCTCCCTAAAACTATGAGTCCTCAGCAAAGCCTCTACCCCCACCCACAACCCCATCCCTCTCACCTCATCAGACTCAGGCTGGGCACCTAGAAAAGTCTCCTGTCCCAGAATCACACCACCTTCCTTGCCCTGAAGCCACCGGGACACTTTAAGCGCACATCTCATCTGCACTGAAAGAGCCTAAATGAAGTGTGTTTTAAATCACGTCGGGGACGTGGGGTGAGCCTGCACTGCCAGGTCTCTGGGGGGAATTACAGCTGCCATCAGGTATGTAACATGGCCACAGAAAGCCACGGACAGGTGTGGTCAGAGTCATGGTCTTTGTTGGGTGACAAGTGGAAGCTGTCACAGAGGTGGTGAGACCTAGCCACGTGGCCCAGCTGAGTGATTTCCTACACCTGTGAGAACAGGAACGGGGAAGAGAGCAGCCCTCACCCACAAGCCCTTGGGCACCCATACAGGGCCATGCTTCAAACCAGTGCTGAGAGTCCTCTGGGAGCCCAGGCCGCCTCTCATCAAAACGCAGTGATGATAAGTCTTGCTGTGCTGTGACAAGTGCAGACTACCTAGGGCACTGTGTTGTCTCCATTTTACAGAAGAACTAGCTGAGACTCAGACACGACATGGCCCTCTCCTAGAATCGCAGAGTAGCTGGCAGAAGCATAGACACTGAGACTCCTCAGCCTACAGTGTAGCCAGTGCTGGCCATGATAATCCTGACCTCTGCAGCACCAGCCTGGAACCACCAGGCAGCTTGGGGACCCCCAGGAGCTTGGCAGTCTGCGTGGAGACCTGCCTGGCCTGCCAATTATGATGGAAGAGGCCAGACTGCAGGGCAGCGAGGTGTAAAACTCCACACCCATCCGCAGGTCACATGATCCACCTGCAGACATCTGCTTTAATGAGCTCCTTGGATGGCCTTGGAGAATTGGTGGAGGTGGAGATGAGGCCAGCCCAGTGTGGGAGAGGATGAAACTCCAACCCAGGGGAGCAGCTGCTCCATTTCTGCAGGAGCAGGACATGAAATGAAGCACGAGCCTGGAGAATGGCTTCTCCAAGGCGTCTCATAAAGGACATCCGGGATCCACGTGCTCGGTCCTACAATAAATGTTTATTGAGCACCTACTAAGTGCCAGCCCCGTGCTAGCTGCTGGGGTGAGAGATAAGCGGATGGATCGCCTGCCTTCAGAAAGCTGCGGTTCCAGACCTTGCACGTCCAAGCTCCTTAGGGAGACTTACTTAAAGATGTGCACCCTACACAGCCCAAGCTTATTAGAGAAATCAAGAAGGAATTCTGCTCTTCAACTTGCATCTTTCAATAAAACAATGACAAAAGCAGCACTGAAGGGAGGCCCGACTCACAGCACAGAGAAGCACTTCCTACCCCCTCCATCCTCTCCCCATTCCTCACATCCTTCACTTCCCTCCGAGTCACTTAGTCACTTAACCTCCATCCCCACATCAGCCCCCACACCACACAGATTCTTCCTTTCCTTTCTCTCCTACTTCTTTTTTAAGTAGGTTTTCACCCTCCCACCAAGGAAAGGAAGGAGCCCCTTCTCCCCTGCTTGCCCCTGACTTTCTCAGCATCTCCCCTAAGTCTTGGCTTATATAGGTGACCATACCACTCAGTTTACCTTGGCCAGTCCTGGTGCACACCTGTTGTCCTAGCATTTTTAATAGCTCCTTGTCACCTTCAAAAGTCTCCCAATTTGAACAATAAATTATATGAACTCTATCAATACATCACCTCCTTGGTGATGCCTACCACCCCAAAAAACTCTATGTAGGGCTCCTGATGTCATTCTCTTTCAAGATAGCCCGCTGTTTTCCGTTAGGGGGCAACGGGATCACAACCCTCGGTGTTGCGCCCGCACCGCGCTCAGCCAGTGAGTGGGAACCGGTCTCCACATGGGATCCGAACCCTCGGCGGGAGCGCCGCCGCGCCCCCAAGCGGCGCACTCTCCAGTGCGCCACCGCGCAGGCCCGGGACTTCTTACTTTGAAATTTACTGTTTTGTTTGACTGCAGGGAATCTGTTTTGTCTTCCACCTATACTAGGACCTACCCAGTGCTTGGGACATGGTACCCACTAAATACGTGTGTGGTGGGAGGTGAGTGGGTAGTGGGATGGATGGGGGATGGAGGGAGGGAGGGACAGATGATGGGATGGATGAACAGGTGATGGGGTGGATCAGTGGTGATGGCTGGATGGATGGATGGTGGGAGGAATGGTGAGAGGGACAGATGAACAGATGAGTTTTAGGAAAAGCAGTTTGGAAGCTAACACAGGCATCCAGGTGAGAGAGGGCGGTGACCTGAGAGGAGCTGAGATAGAGACAGTAGATGACTTGGGCACTGTTTTGGAGATAGACTCAATGGACTTGACTGTGCAGGATGAAGTACAGAGATGAGCCCGATCTCCTGTTTGAGTCCCTGGCCTGAGTCTTTAGTCCCCAAGCATCTTACCTGAGAGGAAAAATCCTTATTGCTTTTTGAGGTAGCCACTTGTTGTCATGAAAACAGGATCAGAGCAGGGACGGGGGAGGGTGACCCATGCCAGTCCAGGAAATAGGACCTGTGGGTGGGAACAGGAGAGCCTTCAGATCTGCCTCCCTGTGGACACCTCTCGATCCCGCCTCTCTGAAGGCAAGAGAGCTCTTGGTGGTTAATAAGGATTCTTTAAAACCCTCTAAAAGTGGTATATTACTCTGTCCCTGTTGCTTATGACAAAATATCTGAAACTAGGTGATTTATAAAGAAATAAAATCTATTCCTTACAGTTTTGGAGACTGGGAAGTCCAAAGTCCTGGGAACACATCTGGTGAGGGTCGTACTGGTGGGTGGTGACTCTTCACAACAAAGCAGGGCATCACATGGTGAGAACGGCTGAGCAAAAGCAAACCAGCCTGTTCACTTGCTCTCCTTATGAAGCTGTCAGAACCCCTCCCACGGCCACCCATTAAACCATCCACTTATTAATCCATGAATCACCAATCCATTCTCTAGGGCATGGGCCTCACCATCTAATCACCTCTTAAAAGCCCCATCTTTCAATTACCATAATAAGATTTCCCACCCTCAACACTGTTACAGTGGGGATTGATACATGAACCTCTGGGGAGCACAATTCAACCACAAAAGTGGAAACCCAGGCCCAAGACACATAAAAGCGAAATGGAAAATCTGGGGTAGACAGAACGGAGCTAACGTGTACCGTCAGGGAGCTCTAACGTGCGAGTTTGGAATGAAGAGTAACTTGGTGTGACACCTCACGATAGACATGTGAATGGGCCTCTCTGAGCCTCAGTTTCCTTACGTGGAATATGGAGATCATGATAGTACCTGCCTCCCAGGCTGGTTGGAAGATAATGTGAGAAAATGGTCGTAGCCCCACCTCCAATGCAACCGCCGCCACCTCCCCACCCTCCCCCTCCATTTAGAAAGCAATCCCTGGGCTACTGAGCAATGGCGCATGTGAATGGGCCTCTCTGAGCCTCAGTTTCCTTACATGGAATATGGAGATCATGATAGTACCTGCCTCCCAGGCTGGTTGGAAGATAATGTGAGAAAATGGTCGTAGCCCCACCTCCAATGCAACCACCGCCACCTCCCCACCCTCCCCCTCCATTTAGAAAGCAATCCCTGGGCTACTGAGCAATGGCTATTTATGTTCGGGCTTTAAATACTTCATTTTACTTCAGACTCATAACCAGCCTGCAAACTGGTCTTCCTCTCTCCTACTTGCTGATGAGAAACCTTAAGCTTGGAGTGCGTAAGCATCTGCTTGGTCCGTGCAGCCAGTGGAACTGGGCACTGTGGGTCTCACACAGACAGTCAGGTCACCTGTCCTGTCTTGACAGAACCTGATGAGTGTTACTGTCTGAGTTGATGTAAGACAGGAGCTGGCACACTTTTTCTGTGAAGGGCCAAACAGTAAATATTTTCAACACTGCAGGCCTTACAGTCTCCAGCTACTAAACCTTGCTGTGATAGGACAAAAGCAGCCATGGTCAAGACATAAACAAATTAACATGGCTGTGTTCCAATAAAACTTTATTTACAAAAACAAGCTCTAGGACAGAGAACGAAAATTCTTTAGGTGCACATTTTACCTCAAATATCAGTTGTCAAATTTGTACACATCAAAGAGTCAGAACCGGGCAGTTATAGCAGCCTATGTTCCAGTGTTTTCTGTGAAAAGATGTGTAAGGTCTATCTCCCTGACATTTCTCTGTAGGAGGACACTGAGGTGGGTTTTCTGATTGAATGTTAAGCCCTCCAAATTGCTGTGTCCGTGGAGAGGTTTTCTTCCTTCCCTTTTTCAGCATCTTGTAAGAAAAACAAACCCCTCTTTCTGTGTTGATGAGGAGGATTGAGAGGGATCGGTATCTCCCAGAATTACACCATCACGTAACTGTTTCTCTTTGTAAGATGCTAATTACGTGAATGAGAGTGATTTTCGGTGGAAAGTTCATATGTGTTCTTTAAAGGAGCATGTTGCTTCTGGGCACCAATACTGAGGCTTCTGAGAATTACTTCCCGGAAAGTGGGGCTGGGGGGAGGTGAGGCTGCTCTTTGACTAAACCTGAGGCCTTCTGCCCTCTTTCCATTGAGCTGGTGGCTTCCAAAGACATCACACGTAGGTAGTGGGAAGAAATGGGGTGGGCGAGGGGTGCAGAAAATGAATTTTTTTAACTGCCAGCACATTTATAACAGAATTGTAACTGTATAATGTTATGGTATCATTTAACTGACATGTCTACTTTGGAATGTTTATAACTACCGTAAATCAAGAGGCTGCCAAGCTGGGGCAGCGGCCACACGTAGACATTCCAAGGAAAACGTATAAAATAAATAAAACAATCACACAGTGTCAACATTCCATTCCCGGCCAGAAAACGGAAAATGTCACGGCCCCTGCACAAACGCAAGCACCCAAAAATGAGTTTGCTGGGAGCCAAGGAGGCTGGGGGCCCCTCTGCAAGCTCTCGATAAAGATGTCAAGTAAGAGAAAGGTTGTTAAGCCATGAAGAACAAAATGCTGGCCCTGCAGGAGCAGTCTCGGCTTTGCAGGCTCTGCCACCAGCCTTCCTCCCCACTGTCGATGGGTGGCAGCTGATTTCTTGTTTGTGATTTTCTGCGTTGGGCGTTGGGGGGATCACAACAGTTTTTATTCCCCTATTTATAACTTCTGTCCAATTTACATTATCTAAAGAAAAATAAAGATTTGCTATCCCCAAGGCATAAAATTCTATGGATTTACAAACTGCTTGATTTCTGACCTTAGTGATTGTTTTGGGGCTTAAATTACTTCTATGTCTTGACCAGTGGCTTGTAAAACACACATCAAAATGAATTCTAGCCAGATAAACATCCGGTCACTAAAACTCTGTGGGCCCTGGGTTTGAAGTCGGTTGCTGTCTAACTCTTAGGACACATGGTGCTTTTCTTTACTCCATACGCTGGATGTGTCACAGCAGAATCAGAGCAATGAATCCTAAAACTGCAGGGTTTTTTTCTTAAAAAGTGTGTGTGAAACTCTCTGGAGCCACCTTTCTTAGGTCTTTTGAAGTAGAATGTACTAGGTTGGGTAATAAAAGCTATCAAAAGTTAAAAATTAATAACCACTAGGGATTAATCACATCTTGGAAGGCTTTGAAGCAGTTTTTCTTTCTCTCAGGAGTGGGGTTCTGACAGCATTGGAAGAAAATGCCCAGGTGGTTTCCCCTAAAATGTTTGAGACGACTGTTCGAAGGTATTTTTTAGACACTTCACTTTTGACTTTTCGAGCTCAGTTTTTCTTAGCTCATCAAATCAGGAAAACAAACAGACTGGATTTTCCAGAGCTTGGATTGGAAGTGGAGGGAGGGGGATGCCACCTCCACCACCACCTCCTTGGTGGCCTGAAAAGGGTTTAGAAAGTTTAAAATGGAAAAGCCCCCAGACACACAAAAAAGAGGATGTCCACAGGAGGTGACATATCTTAGCCATCTCAGTCTTGTGAGGAGCTGAGTTTCTTTTCCCCTGGACCTTAATTTCAGAAGGAAAAAAAAAAAATCTTCAGATTCATGGTCTAGAATTCATATTTTTGGCCGAGGACAGAAATGCAAAGAGCAAATATTTGATCAAGTCTGGCCTCTTTCTTGGTGCTTTTCAAACCAAGTTGGTTCTGACAGTGTTTTTTCCAGGCCTCTGTTGATTTGGGTTTTGAATGCCTGTTTCTCTGGACTGTCAGTGGCTGGGGGGGCAGAGGTCTGATTAATGACACTTACCCCTGGGGCTCCCCTCAAAGGACGATCCAAATTAAAGGACAGAACAGCTCTCCCCTCCCCAGTCTTCCCTGAGCGCCTTGCTATCTGAGCGAGAATGGGAAAGAAACTGCCTGATTAGCATTCCGTCTCTAAACAGAACCGACAGGGATTTAGACTGCAGAATTCCAGATGTTGATATTTGTATTATTGGATCATAATTACATTTCAGAAAAATTACTGCAAAAAACAAACAAACAAACAAACAAAACGACTGCTCCCTGGAAGTTAGATTTATCATCCCTTCTCTGTCTTTTGTCAGTCTCTTTGCGTGGCCTCGTCTCTCACTGGCCCTTGGGTGATTTATTATTTCGGGGACCCCAGAGGGGACACAGCACTGCCTTTCTGTAAAGGTCACACAGTTAGCACAGACTTTATCCGGTTCAGAAGTTGCCCTCGGACACCAAGGGGAAAGCCTCAATGAAGTTAATCAACATCCAGCCGGGATCGGGTCACTGACCAGCACAGAGCCGAGGAGGGGAGTCTGACCACGTGGTGATCCGATTTCTGCTCCACCCGCCCCCCTCCAGAGGAAGGAATTCGTGTTTTCATGACTTTTGCAGTTCAGATTTGATTCCTACTCCCAGATGAAATCCTGGAAATTCGTTCTCCATGGGATACCTTTGTAAAAAAATCATTTGTTTTTCTCCCATAGACAGGGTGAGGGGCAAACTTTAAATGTCTCTATGGCCAGCTCCTGATAAGCAAGCTGAGGTCCCAAGGGTGCCCAACTTGGAGTTCGGGGCCTGTTTGGTGTGACCAGCCATGTGGACATAAAAGGTAAAAGGAAGAAACCAAAAGGAAGGTCCAAGTCGCCCCCACGTCTCTGGTTATGAGGAAAGTGTCCTAAAGATACCAAGGAGCCCACAGGGGTCATTGAGGTGATCCTTCCAAGCCTCAGCAGTCTTGAAACCCTTAGCCACACCTGCCATATCTGAGAGGCTACTCCGTGGCCTTGGAAGAGGGAGTCTTTATCAACACCCACTGGGACCAAGACCCACACTTAGTGAATGTTGACTAGCAGACAGCATAGCAAAGAGCATCTGCAGGAATACTTTATTCTGAAGTCAGGGTGCACCCCCAACCCCCCAAACTTCCCTTTCTCTCTGGCTAAAGGAACATAACCAGGTAGGTAGAGCTGCCCATGAAAAGGCGGGGGGCGGGGGGGGAGTATTTCTTAAGCAGGTGGCAGGAGGGAAAGGTAGGTGGTTTTTGAAAATCACCCTTAATGCCATAATAAATGCCCCCAAGCACCAAGCACAGCACTCTGCCCCTTTGTCCCATTCAGAAAGGGAGTTGGGAAAGATGCCGGGGGAACTGTGCTGGCCTGCTGGGTCTGCAGCCGGGGGCTGGCAGCCCTTCATGGAGCTAAGCTGGTCTCGCCCGCCCCGGGTACACCGGATGAAGCTTTCATGCGGCTTCCAGCGCACAGCAATGCGGGCAGGGGACCAAGCCCGGGTGAGTACAATTACGATGACTGACTGTCTCCAGCTCTATATTAATCTTTCAAAAAGACCTCACTTTGGAGGGAAGGTATTAGCTGGCCCAGCCAACTTCTTTAAAACGTTATTCTTTCTTTACAGAATGTCAAGTGAGATTTCGAGGTGGAATACTTCATAACCGAAGTATGTTTTCCTTAGGGCAATAAACCACGACGAGGCCTACTCCCCCACTCTCAGCCCTCCAGACTTCCAGCCAAAACCTTCATCTGTTTTTCAGAGAAACAGCAAAAAAAGTGGAGGTGTTTTCTTCAAATGCAGGGAAGGGCCCCTCCTGGGTGGCAGAAGGAAAGTTGGGCACACTTTATACATCTAGAGGGAGAGCTGTTTTTGGCAGTAGTGGAGAGTCAAGTGGAGATTTTCTGTCGGTGCTATTTAAGACATCACCAAGAGGGGCCCCCACCCACAGCCCCCGGTGTGCAGACGGGTGTGTGGGCACCTGCACGGGTCCAGGAAGGCGGGCTTGCTCTGATCCCTGGGTGACCACCATCTTCTCCACGCCCCCCCAAGAAGAGCCAAGAGTGGGAGAGGGTCGGGGTGCAGATAGGAGTTAAGTGGAAACCAACAATTGATCTATGCAATTGTACTCACTCCTGGGGACCAAAATGGGGTTTTCATCAACTGAAGGTCACTCTGTCAAGCTGTCTGTGTGTCTTTACCCATCCACCCTCCTGGGGTGGTCACGAGCATAAAGACCTAGGGACTGCTCGATGCTCAGTGGAGACCCCAACCCAAGGGCACATCTCAGTGTCCTGGGAAGGGGCTGGGCAGAGGCTCCCTGAGGGAGGATGAGCAGCCTTGGGAGGCCACTGCTGTGCCACTGGGAGGACAGCCAGGGGCCCTTCACCCGCTTTCTGCAGAGAAGCAGGACTCGCCCAAGGTCACAAAGTGAGTTAGGAAGAAATAATCAGCTTCTGGCTCTGTCCCTAACAAGCAGAATCCTATAAAAAAGAAGAAAATGACTCTGGGGATTTGAACAAAGAAGCCAGGCAATAAATCCACTCTCCGCACAGCTGCCGGTTGATCTTCCTAAAATGCAAATCGGATGCTGCCACGCAGCCCAGCGATGCCCTTCAGAGGATGTCCCAGTGCCCCGGAGAGAGACCCGCATCCTTAGCCCTGGCTGCAGGGCCAGATGGTCCATGGCCCAAGACATCTGGACCCCACTGCCAACGCCCCCGCGTCTGTACCCCAGGCCTGAGGCCTGTCTCTTCCTCCCTCCCTCTCTCGTTTCCCCTGTTCCTCTCTCTCTCTCTGTCTTTGTCTCTCCTTGTCTCCCCCTCTTTCTCCCTCTCCCTCTCTCTCCCACTCTCTCTCTCTCTGTCTCTCTCCCACCCAGAAGCTCATTTACTCCTGCAACAGAGATTTCTCAAGCATCACCTTCATACCTGGCTGTGTGCTAAGCACCATGGATACGATGATGAATACGTGGACTGTCCCTGTCCTCGCAGAGAGGGAGTAGAGACAGAAGTCAACCAAATAATCACTCAAATGTCTTAAATGTAAATATATGGACCAGTACAGAAAAGTACGGGGGGACTGCAGGGTGTTTAAGAAGAGCCCCTGCTTTGGAGAGGGGTAAGGGGAGACTTCTTCCCCCAGAAAGGGACTTCTGGGGGAGGAAGGGTGGCTAAACCCCCAGGCAGGAGGGACAGGTGAGTTCTCAGCCTGGAGCATGAGAGGGCAGAGGTCCCAGCCTAAAGGGGGCCAAGAAGAGCCAGGCCATTGGTGCCTTGCGGGAATCGCTGGGGGTCCTGGCTTGAGTGCCATGGGTGCCATGGAAGGCTGGGTTATGAGTCACAATTGGCCATCGAGGCTCACAAGAACCAAGCCCATGGCAGACAGGTGCACTCTGCCTTCCTGCCCCGCCCCTCTCATCCCCTCCCCAACCCCGTGAGGTAGGAGCTGGGGAAACTGAGGACAGGAGAAGCTCAGAAACCAGCCCACAGTTACCAATCTAGTAAGTGGCACAAGTGGGATTTGAACTCGTGTCTTTGTCGCTTCCAAGACCGCTGTCCCCACTCTCTCCTCCTGCCTTTCATCCACGCATCCCTCGCCCCTGGCACATCAGTGAACACTCACAGTGAACATGTGAGAGGTGGGCGAGTGTGGGAGCAGTGAGTGGCCGTGACAATGCTGTGAGCTCATGTTCTCAGGGGGACGGCCAGGCTTTCGTTCTTGGGGCCATGGGGTCTCCAGGCTGAGGGGAAGGGAGTGAAGCCAGCTCATGTCAAAGCCCTGGAAGAAACAATATGTCTCAATTAATTGCCTGCCCCACTGAGAAGCCCTGCAGCCAAGCCAGCCTCCAGGTTGAGCACACTCTTTGAAGGAGGAACTTGATCCGCTCTTGGAGACATGAAAGGATGCCCTGAAACCATCTGCACAGGGCGTGGGCTAGTATTGATCAGAAGAAAATCTATTGTTTTGGAGGAGGACTTGGTTAGAGGGAAGGCAATGTGTGAAGACTGTAAATTCAGGGGTGGGGGAATAGGCAAATAGGGAGAGAGGTCTGCAGAGAATGGAGAATATACATTCTCACACCCTCAAGCCAGGGAAGCCTGCACCCAGCTGAGCTGGGGCATGAAAGGTGCCACATCCACAAGCCCCTCACATCAGGGATATCAGAATGCAAACGGCCACCTCACTAGCAGCAGTGCACCATGAGGTCCAGCCAGTATCCCTTGGGGAGGAAACAAGGCAAGGCTCAGGACCAGGGTGGCTACATGGGCATGTGGCCTGCGCAGCCACCCAGGGCCCCTTGCCCAGAAAAGTACACCCTTGGTTTAGTGTTTGTCTGTTGCTGTCTTGAAATTCTTAGCATTTTTTGGATGAGCAATCCTGCACATTCACTTTGCAGTGGACCCTGCAAATTCTGTGCTGGTCCTGCTTGGGAGAGACAGGCCGTGGACAAAGAAGGACCCCTCCAGGCTGGACCACAGCAGTGTTTTCAGACACAGCTTGGGCTCTGCGCCTGCTTTACTCCATCCTGATGTGGCTGTGGGGGCAGAGGTGATTTCACAGGGCCTTGCCAATTCACTGCTAGGGGACCCGCTTGGGAGCCAGTAAAGCACATTCACTGGTGGCTTTTGTCACCTCTCTGAAGTTACTACTCACTGTGGCCACTTAATCCCACTGAGGAAGGCTGAACCCTCACAAAAGGGAGCAGAGAGGCAGGGAAAGAGAGCACCAGGCTTTGGAGGATGCCTCATCTCCTGGGAAAGGCAAATAGCCCCCCAAAGAGCAGCGGGAATGCTGAAGGACATATCCTTGGTCCACTGCCTGACCCCTGAGCCCCACCTCATCCTTCATGCAAGGGAAGGGGCTAGACCTCACGGTGAGCTGCCCCTAGTCAGTGTGTCCTTCATCTGCATGGGCTGTTTGCATGCCAATATCATTGACATGAGCAGGGGGTGGGGGACCCCAGCTGGGACACCTGGGCACAGTGCCTTTCAGAGCCTATCCCTGTGGTCAGACCTGACGCTTGGCCTGGTGTTCCAGACCTTGCACAATCCAGCACTAAATTTGCTCTGCAGCTGGTTCTCCTGCCATCCCACCAGTTGATGACTATGCTGGTCCCCTTGAGCATTTCTAACTGAGCTTGTGGAGACCCTGTTCCACGTCCTCTGGAAAGCCCACCTGCCTACCCAGTTCCCTCCCCCAGCCTCCCCCATTTGTGTCTGTCTGTGTGCATCCTGGTGCTGACTCCTGAGCTCGCAGTTCACACTGTCAGCTTAGCGCTTAAGAACACACTGAGTCAAACTCACTTTGATCTGAATCCCAATGCTGTGCCAGAGCTGGGGACCCCGTGGTGAATGAGTGACAGCTCCTGCCCCAGCAGACTAAAGGAGGCAATGTTTGAAAAGCGTAAAAAGAAATGAAGCCAGGACAGCAATAATCGTGACAGTCTGCATCCTCACTTGTACGAAGAACTCAGCAGACGGAAGGCACGGTTGGAGAAAGACTGCTGCAGACAGGAACACTGGCAGTTATTCTGACAGCCGCACAACAGCAGACAAGCTAGGAAAACTATCGAAATTGGACGCAGGCCCATAAAAAGACATCACAACCTGGGACCATGCGGGATGAACAACAGCCATAGACCCCGAAGGGACTGGTGTGGCAGGCCCTCATGGACAGCAGAGTCTATGGCCCGCAATGCTGTGCTCCAAAGTGGGATTGCTGAGCCAAATGATAAGAATAGACTTAACTTTTTAAGAAACTGCCAAACTTGTTCTCCAACCAGCAATGTAGGAAAATCCCAGTCCTTCCACATCCTCGCCAGCACTTGGTGTGGTCTCTTTTTAATTTTAGCCATTCTGGTGAGTGTAGTGGCATCTCCTGGTGGTTTTAATGCTCATCTCCCCGGTGATTAACAACGCTGAACATCCTACATGTACTCATTGGCTGTTCCTGTGTCTCCATTTGCAGAGTATCTTTTCAAATTCTTTGCTCATTTTCAATATTGGTTGTCATTTCATTACTGAATAGTGAAAGTTTAGTATAGATAAAAGTCCTTTACAAATATGTGGGTTCAAATATTTTCTCCCTCTGTCTTATCATTTTGTTTTCTTAATCATGTCAGTTTTTTTTGTTTTTAACTCCAGAAGGTTCCTCTGTGCCCCTCTTTAATCGATCCCATCCTTTCTATAGGTTTGTATCTTCCAGCATGTGAATGTCATATAAATGAAATCATACATTAGGTAGCCTTTGATGCTGGTGTCATATACTCATCTTAAAACCTTTTGTATTCATTCGAGTTGTGTGTATCGGTCCTCCATTCCCCTGAACTGCTGAGCCCTTCCCACACACGAGCTCCCTTGCGTGATGTACCAATGCTTTGACCTCCCACTCAGTGGTGGATGGATATTTGGGTTGTCTCCTATGAATAAAGCCACTGTAAATATTCATGTACTTGTTTTTATATGCAGACATTTTCATTTTCTTTTTTCTTTTTTGTCTTTTTCCATGTCCGGCAACGGATCGCAACCCTCAGTGTCGCCCCCGCGCCTCGCTCAGCCAGTGAGCGGGAACCGGTCCGCATGTGGGATCCGAACCCTTGGGCGGGAGCACCGCCGCGCTTCCCAAGCGGCGCACTATCCAGTGCGCCACCGGGCCGGCCCAGACATTTTCATTTTCTTTGGGTAAATACAAAGAAGTGGGATTACTGATCTTATGGTCAATGTATATGTATAGGAAACTGCCGAACTATTTTCCAAAGTGGAAAAGCACACCATTCGGCACTCCTGTCAGCAGCATGTGAGAGTTCCAGTTGCTCCGCATCCTCATCAGCAATTGATAACATCAAGGATTTTGTTTTCATTTTTAAGTTATGCTCTATCTTGGTGACTATTGCACATGTGCTTTAAAAGACAATGTATCCTACTGTGGTTGGTGGAATGTTCTATACGAACAATGTCAATCAGACCAAGTGGGTTGATAAAATTGTTCAGGTCTTTTATATTCTTACCAATTTGCTTTCTACTTTTGTCAATGCAGGAATTCTGAAATTCCCGACTAGAATTTTAAAATTGTCTATTTCTTCTTCCAGTCCAGGTATTTTTGTTTCAAGTATTTTTGAATCACTGTTACATGTGTACACTTAGGACTGTAATGACTTCTCATGAATTGACCCCTTTATCATTACAGGATTTCTCTTTTTAGCTCTGGTAATATTTTTGTTCTGAATTCTCATTAATACAGCCACTCCAGCCTACTTTTGATAGTGTTTGCATAACATATCTTCTTCCATCATTTTACTTTAACTTGTCTGTATCTTCATAGTTAAAGGAGGTTTCTTGAAGACAGCACAGAGTTGGGTTTAGATTTTATATGCTATCTGATTATCTCTGTCTTTTAATTGGGGCGTTTTGAATGTTTGTATTTAATGTTGTCATTGACGGTGGTTGGGTTTATATCTACCATCTTGCTAATGTAAGTATTTTAACGATCCCATTTTATTTCCACTAATGGCTCATAAATTATACCTCTTCATTTTATTTTATTTTTGTGAATTTGCATCTTTAGCTTACATAGTCTTCCTTCAAATAATGTTACGCCACTCACATATAATGTAACAGCCTTATAATAATAGACTTTCATTTCCCCCTCTTATTCTTTATGCTTTTGTGGTCATATATTTTACTCTTAGATGTTATAAACCCCACTATGCATTGTTATTGTTTATGTTTCAAACAGCCAAATATCTTTTTAAATAACTTAAAAATTGGAAAAAATGCCTTTAATTTCAACCCACATATTTTTCATTCCTTCATTCCTTTTTGTAGATCAAAGTTTCCAGCTGGCATCATTTTCTTTCTGCTCTAAGAACTTCCTTCAGTGCTTCTTGCAGTTCGGGGTTGCTGCTGATGTGTTCTGGTTTTTCTTGTTGTAGTTGTTTTCCCAAAAAATGTGTTTGTTTTGCCACCATTTGGGTTTTTTTGTTTTGTTTTGTTTTGACAGCTGGCCAGTAAGGGGTTTGCCACCATTTTGAATTTTTTTTTTTTTTTTTTTTGCATTTTTAGAAAATGTCTTTATTTTATTTTATTTAAAAAAAAATTTTTTTTTAAAAAGATGACCGGTAAGGGGATCTTAACCCTTGACTTAGGTTGACAGGGTTTTTTTCTTTCAGAATTTTAAAAATGTCATTCCACTGTCTTCTGGCTTGCATACACATTTTTGTGTATTTCTTTTTCTCTGTATATAATGTGTCATTTTTTTCCCTGCCTATTTAAAAATCTCTCTTCATCACTGGTTTTCAGCAATTTGATTATGTTGTACATTGATATGGGTTTTCTTATGTGTGTATTTACACTGTTTGAGGCTAGTTGAGCTACTTAAGTCTAAGGATTTATATCATTCAACAAATTTGGAAGATAGTCAGACATTATTCCTCCCAACATTTTTCTACCTTCTCACCCCCCTTCTCATCTTGGGACTCCAGCTACACATGCCTGATATTGTCCCAGAGGTCACTGAAAAGTCTGTTCACTACTTTTTCCAGCCTTTCTTCATTCTGTGTTTCATTTTGGATTATTTCTATTGCTATGTCTTCATGTTTACTACTCTTTTTTTCTGCATTTCCTGATCTACTATTAATTCCATATAGTAAATTTTCTATTTCTGATTTTTGTTTTCATCTCCAGAAATTCCACTTGTTTTTTTTTAAATCTCTTAATTTTATCTCTTCACTAAATTTATCTCCTCATGTTTTCTTTAAAGAATTGAATATACATTTAGTTGTTGTTTTAATGTCTTTGATTGCTAATTTTATCATTCTTGTAATTTTTGGGACTGTTTCTGTTGACTGATTTCCTCCAGGTCACATTGTCTAACTTTTTAAATATCTAGTAATTTTTCATTGGATTCTGGACATTACAATCATTACATTGTTGAGTGTCTGGATTTTGTTGTCTTCCTTCAAAGAGTGTTGGGCTTTGCTTTGGTAGGCAGATGGTAAATAAAGACTTTTTTGAGCAAACACTTTTTCAGACAAAGTGAACTTGTGGTTTAGTTTGACTCTCTTGAGACTTGTTTTTAATCTTTTAAAACAAGACTTGTGGTTGGCAGGGGTGTCTAATGTCACCTTTGCTTTAGGAATAGTTTAGGCACACTACTAACATTTCTCTAGTGAATGTCCTGACTGATCAATCTGAACTCAAATGCCTCCCAGCCCTGTGTTAGCTCTGGGAACTATTCAGCTCAGAGCTCCTGGGTCACTATTTGCATGCTTCATGAAATTTCACCCTGTGTATCTTTGTGTTCAGCTAAGATTCAAGAACATGCAAACTTCTGAAGTTCTTTTACTGCATAGCTCCCTCCTCTGTATAATTCTATCCCACACATTCAAGCCTCCTCGACCTCCTCAAATTTCCATCTGTGTCTCCTCAGTTTATCAAGAATGTCATGTTTTGCTTGGGATCTATAGTGGATTGAATTATGTCCCCCCAAAACTCCCTGAAGCTTGAATTGTGTCCTCCAGGTTTTATGTATTAGAAACTTAGCCCCCACTGTGACTGTTAAGAGTGTGGGAAATCTTATTATTGTAATTGAAAGGGAGAGCCTTGAAGAGGTGATTATATTGTAGGACCATGCAGTAGTGAATGGATTAAAAATGGTGGTCAAAGGACATGGTTCTAAGGGCTTTAAAACAAGAGGAGAATCTGTCTCTTTCTCTGCTCTCTCTTGCTCTCTCTGCTCCACCATCTTGCAATGTGAGACCCCTGGGTCACTGTCACCACCACCAGATGGACTTTGGACTTCTCAGCCTCAGAAACCATAAGCAATAAATTTCGTTTTTCTTTATAAATCACCCAGCTCCATGTATTTTGTTATAAGCAACAAAAACAGACTAATACAGGATCCCCCTCTCTACTCCACAGATGGGAAGGCAGCTTCAGGCAGAAAGCCAGGGTGACTGTAGAGCTCACCTGGTCTGTTTCCTTCTCTGAGATTACAGTCCCAGGCTGCCTCTTATCCAACATTTGACAACAGTTGTTTCACCTATTTGGTTCAGTTTTCTACTTATTCCATGCAGTCCCTGTTATCCATCATTGTCAGAGGTAGACATCAGTCTTCCACAGATTTAAATCACATCACACCTAAAATTCTTGCTTAAAATTCTCTGCTGTTCTTAGGATAAAGGCCACACTCCACAGTACTTCCCCCAAGGTCCTCTCTGAACTTAACCCCTGCTCACCCATCCACTCTCTTCCCTCTCTCTACTCCACCTCTATGGACTTTGCAAACACTCTGCCCAGAACACTCTTCCTCCCCTTTCTGCCTGGGTAATTTCTGCTCATTCTTCATCTGTCAAATCAATTGCCACTTCCTTAGGGAAGTCTTGCTGGGTATGTTTCTCTATTACATTCATGCATAAAACCTTACACCATGCCTTTGAAGAACACACATTAGTAATTTTAGACTCTGTGTGATTATTTTTTGCTTGTCCCAAAAGAACACCAAGACCCATGAAGGCATGAACCTGTCTTTCTCACTTCTCTTTCCTCAGCACCTACCAGAAAGCCCATGGAAGATGCTCAGTGAGGATTTACTGGAGAAAAAGGCATCTACTAATAGGCCTCTAAGCTCCCCTGTTCTCTCCATTCCCCTTACCTTAGCTTAGACCCTGTGTGCCTTTTGCTTGGACCACACAAAGTCTCCTAACTGATCACCACGCTGGCCACAGCTTCACCTTTCCAGACTGCAGCCAAGGTGAGTCTTCAAACTCCTAGGACTGGTCGTGTCACTCCCCTGATTAAAACTCTTTTGGGACTTCCTGTTGCCACTAGAAAACAGGGGGAAGATAAAATATTTGACCTTCATAATCTTTCTAGTCCACCCTTTCACATGCCATCTCATACTTGACCATCCAGCAACATCAAGTAACTTGCAGCCCCCAAGTCCCCATGTGACTGCAGATGCTGATGCCTGTGCCAGGTTGTCCTTGCAGAAGCATAAAACACAGCCATTTCTCTGGGGAGGTAGCATATACACTGGCCTTTCCAGAACCACTGCCATTTTGAATGAGAGGGATCAGATAAATTATGGGAGTTAGAAGTCGCAACCTGGGAGCCTGGGACATCTCCCCCAGCTCCAACGAGCCCTGAGCTCTGTCCGTCACTGGAGATGACCTTCCATCTGCAGTATACCCATCGGTCCTCATTTGGCTTCAGATGGTACACATCTATGACTTGGCCACCTAGAGAATTCTGATCCCCTCAATCTGGTGTGGTGGCCTAGGAAATAGCATTTTAACAAGTGCTCTGTGATTCTGATGTGTACCAAGTGAGAGGACGACCATTCTATGTGTTCTGGAGCCAGACCCGGCTTCTGGACCCAGCTTATAGGCTACTTTGCCTCTCCTGGCCTCAGTGTCTTCATCTGTACATTGGGAGCATACCTCACTCAGGTGGTAAAGGGTAGAGCCCAGATCCAGCAGATTTCCAACCCATGTGTGTCTCTTTCTTACCTTTGTTTTAACTCTTCCTAATGCATATGCTGCTTTGCCTCCACAACCATTTCTTCCCCAATGGGGGCTGGCAGGGGCCTCCTTGCCGGGCTCCCAGGAGGCAGTGGGCAGTCATCGCTGCACAAATACTTAACATATACCATGGGGTGAGTGGGGCGTCTTGCTTTGTAGTGACATATGGACTGAGCTCATGTGGCGACAGAAGGAAACTGGGTTGACTCAGCCCCCCTCTGATACTGCGGGAGGCTGATCTAGGAGGAATTCAGTGCTAGAGAAGAAATGGAGAGAGCCATTTAGAACGCAGCGGCTGGGCAGTGTCTCACAAGCAGAACTGGAAACCCCCTCCCTGCTAGCCCTGCTGCTGTTCGACTGCTTTGGAAAAAGCCATCCAGTAAAATCAATATGACCCATGGCGGGAGTTGACCTTCCCAGCCCTGGGAAAGGTTCCAAATGACCAGATAAGTTCCTGACAAATTAGAATTTCTCTGGCACCCAGTGAGGGCAGATTTGGAGGTAAGAAAGCCATAAACCACCGTGGTGCCTTCAAACAATGAGGTGATGTGCTCAAGCGATGCCGGCTACTGAGTAGACTAGGGAACGCTGAAATCCCATCTCCTCGGAAGCCCTGTGGCCGAGAGTGATGCAGATGGCATGGCCATTATGGGGTGGGGGTGGGGGCTTACATCACACAGACGCTTGGACTGCGGGAACTTTTCCTCAAAGCAAATGATAACTTAATGAGGCGAAAAACCTGGGCATTTTGAAATTCAAGCACAATGCCTCCAGCCCCCTCCCCCTCCCCCCACTGAGCCAAGGGCATGTCCGTGGAGTCTGCGTGGGTTACTGCCAGGTTGTTGAAGTTTAATTCAGCCTGCCATCCAGATCTGGCTGCTGTGGAGGGCTGGCCACAGGGGACCAGGGACTGTGGAGAACAGTGAACGAGGAGGATTTAACCTGTGTGACAGCAGCACCCGGCCACATGGCCGTGACTCAGGCCTGATTTCTTCCCCTCTGCTTCCTGCCTTGGATAAACTCCACGTAGGTGACACCAGAGTGATTACCGGGCTGCCATCCCAAAGGCACCGTGACATATAATAAGCCACACGAACCATAAGTCAACATTTATCTGTAGGGAGCCACATGCTACATGTCTAGAAAAGGCGCATTTTCCAGATGAGAAGGACCTTGAAGATTTTCTGCTTCGGTGGTTTCCATCCTCTCTGCCGAGCCCCACTTCTGCTCTTTCCCCGCCAGGCCTCATGTTTTCAAAGATTGTGTCGCCCAAACTGCCTTTGTTAAGTAATAATTAATTTGTTTCCCAATTGTTTAATTAATCAAAGACATAAATAACTGTCAACCTGAGCTTTTAATCAGCGTGGGGGGAGAGGCCAAAAGCTGATACTTACTAAGCACCTGCCAGGCACCCGTTGCGGGCCAGGCACCCTCCCCGCCGTCTTTCATCTCGTCTTCACACAACCTCTCTAGGCGAGGACACGGAGGGGCAGAGAAGCTGTTTTCCTTGTCCAAGGTCACATGGGCAGCCAGACGCAAAGCCAGAACTGGTTCCTGAATATTCCTGATGCCAAAGGTCCCATCTTTCTACCATCCTGTTAGCACCTCTTGTCTTGCCATCCTGGGGTGATGTAATTCCAGCCCAAGGCAAAGGAAAGGCATTTTACTGAGCCTGAAACACTGAAAATGCCTCCTGTGCTGGGTCAACACTCTTTGCATCGAAGATGACAGAAGCCAGACTCTGAATAACTCAAGAAAAATGAAGGAAGCATGGGGGCTCTTTGGCTCACACAACTAGAGTGCAAGGTGGGTCAAGCTTCAGGCATGGCTGGATCCAGGAGATCAAACAAAACTGTCTGCTCTCCCTTCCATCTCCTGACTCTCATGGGTTCTGCTGCCCTTTCCCACCTGTTCCCATTTTCTTCTGTCCCTGGTTTTCCCCACCAAACCCAGACTTAATATGTGCAACTGCCTCCCAGATATCTAAGATGCGTCTCTCATTCCACATAGCCACGACAGAACTCTTTGACTTTCCTCTCCCCAAACCTGTTTCTCCCCCTCTTTCCTCCAACCCAGGAAAGGAAGCCACATCTACCCAGCTATTCAAGCCCCATGTCAAGTGGTCCTTCGTGCTCCTCTTTCTCCCACACCCACACCCAATCCATTAGAAGATCTGCTGGCTCCTCCTTCACAACAGATCCCACATTCTCCTCCTCCTCCCACCTCCCCTCCTGCCCTGGTCTGAGACTCCATCTCCTGGCCCTCCATGACTGTGCCAGCCCCTCGCTGGTCCCCTTCGCTTCCATCCGACCCCATACACCCACTCTGTACTCAGGAGCCTGAGCAAAGATTTCAAAATGAAACATAATCATTTACCTACTTAAATCCTTCAATAGCTTTTCAGTGTGCTTAGAATAAAACCGAAATTCCTTCTCATGGCCCATAGGCCCTATGCAATTTGGCCCCTGCCCACCTTGCCAGTGACTCTCTGCACCACTCCCCACCTCACCTGATAGCCTCTAGCCACACCGACCTTTCTGTTTCCCAGAATGCCTCGGCCCCTGTCTACCTCAGGGCCTTTGCACTGGCTATTCCCTCCTCTAGCTCTGCCCTGGGCTGGCTCCTTTTTGTCATTCATGTCTCAGCTGAAATAACACCTCCTGGAGAAGCCTTTCCTGATCACCCTAAAATTGTCCTCCCCTGAAGTCTCCATCTAGCACATCACTCTGTTCATTTTCCTGACGTGTTTATCACAGTGTGTGATTGTCTTATTTCGTTATTTGGTGGCTTATTGTCTGTCTTTCCCCATTAGAATGTAACTCCAGGGGGTACCTGGCTGTCTGGCCAATCTCTGTACCCCAGTCTCAGGACCTGGCTCTCACTGAACACTCTGTACTATGTCGAATGTTGAGCAAATGGCTGTGTTGGGCAAATATGTGGTTTCTCTACAGAATACTAAGGATCTCATGTCCTTCTGGGTGTGCATAGGATCTCAACAACTCTTTTGCCCTGCAGTAGAATGTTCTGAAAAATTAGCACCTGGGGCCAAGATGAAAGGTGCATAATGCTGGGCAGTGGTTCCTTTCCACCACTCACGCCCAGCCCCCAGTGCAGCCAAAGACAGGCTCTGGGGGCCTTATCTGTGGGCACTGTGATGACAAACACATTTCTGCCTCTGATTCTAAATGAAACAAAATGTTTCTGAAGCCCAGAGCAAAGGAAGGGCATGCTAATGGGAGAATGGGGCTCCTCAGAGACATCCTTGTGAAGAATAAGGCAGCTGAAAGCAGCTTTTTATCTATGCTGCTGCCACAACTCAGCTGAGCAGAGACACGAAGGAGGGGAGGCAGGATGGCTTCCCAGCCTGCCCCTGCCAAAGCTCTGGCCTTCTGTTCATGCTGGACCCCCTGGCAGAGATCCCTGACCCCCGGCTTCTATCCCTTCATGTCCAAGTCTCTTCTCCGAATAAAAATGCCAACTCCTCCACAAAGCCCTCAAGGATTCTAAGGAGAGGAGCTTTCTCCCTTTCTGAGCATGTAGGACCTCATATCCCCAAGAACAAAAATCACCTTTCACCCAGAAATCTGGTTATTTGTGTATGAGCAGTAGTCTCGTATTAGACTGGATGCTCCTTGAAGACATCTTGGTTATACCAAAGTCCTAGTATTGTTCCCAGGACATAAAAAGCCCCACTTGGTAAATGTTTGTTGGCTGGATGGCTGCTTGCTTAGACGTACAAATGATGAGCATGTGTGTGTATGTATGTATGTATGTAAGGATGGATGGATGGATGGATGGGTGGATGGGTGGATGGATGGATGGTGGACGGATGGGTGGGTGGATGGATGGATGGGTGCATGGATAGATGGATAGGTGAATGGGTGGATGGGTGAATGGGTGGATGGGTGGATAAATGGAAGTGTGGATGACTGATTGGATGAATACACAGATGGTTGGTTGATTATGTGGCTAGATGGATAGCTGCGTGGATGAATTGATGGTTGCTCACTGCCATTTTTTAAAGTTGTTCTTGATGACAACAATGGTAACAGGGTAATAATGTCAGATTAAAGTGCTGTATTCCAAACTGATTTTCGCAAAATCTCCAGTGCTTAAGACGTACCTCACAATAAGTATCTGTACTTATGTGAGCTTGAGAAACACTTCATGCTAAAACCTCCTTATGGAGTGGTCCCAATGCCCATAAGCATGTTAGCTCCAAAAAGTCCTGCAGTGGGGCATCATGTTTAGCCTGTCTTTGGTTAAATGTTGGCTTAAAGTCTTCATGATGAGCTCATTCACAGAGAATTCCTTATCCAAGATTTTTCAAACTGGTTAATGTTCCAAGAAGGTGAATGAGATGGTGACTATCCCAGGCTCAAGGACTGGGGCCGGGCAGCCTAATGTCTGCTAAGTAGAGACCACAGCTGGCACTGGGTAGCTGCTGACGCCTGCCAGTCTTCCTTCCCTGCACCTAGGCTGGGGGGAGGGTCTTGCTTTCCTGAGCCTTCACGACTCAAGACTGAGTCATCCTGCTTTATCTTCCCTTTGTTATGCTGGCAAGCATTCAGATGGTATTAGCTGTAGCTATGATACGATGCCGCAATGATAAAATACTGCCTATTCTCCTTGGAACAAGAGGTCGTGAGGAATCTGATCATTTTTCCTGAAGAAATCATCTTAAATTTCAAGCTAAAGACTCTCCAACCTCTTCAGTGACTACAGTACAAAAACTTAAGATGCAAAGACTTAGAAGCAGAGGGAGAGATCTACCCCTTCCCCACACCCAGAAAGCGAGGGAGGCAGGCTGCATGGATTCTCTTGGGACAGGGGCTGGGCCAGGGGCTGGGCTGGGGGGTGCTAACCAGGCCCGTGCCTGGGGAAAGAGTGAAGTCGGCTTCCATCTCTTCCCACTCCCTCTTCAGAATCCTTCCTCTGTGCCCATCCCTTCAGCCACATGGACTTCCTGATGACTTCTTAAATGCCCCACCGGCCTTTCTGTCTAGAGCACCTTCATCTACTCTGCAGAGAGGCCTCTGAGCATCCTCTGGAATCAGCTCAGCCCCCTACAAAGCCAATCGCTGTGACCACCCCGCCTTCTTCCTTCTTTCTTTCACTGAGTTGATTCCGATCTGGAGTTATTACATTTGTCTACTGCTTTCCCCTGCAGTCGGTCTACACCCCACGATGGCTGGAACACCATGTCTATGGTCCCACCTGTTCCTGACACAGTGTCTGGCACATAGTGGGTGCTCAATAAGGATTTGCTGCTTGTGTGACTCCCCAAAAGTGGCATTTTCAGGCATAATGGTACGGTGATATTTTTTAGATGGTGCCTATCCAGGTCATTTGTGGGGCCATCCAGGTCATTCGTGGGGCCAGATGAAGTTGTTGGAGTGATAACTTATCTTCCCTCTTTCCTTCCTTTTAACCAACCATGGAGCTGGTGGATCTGAATATTTATCCAAGAAACAATCTCGCTTCTATCCTGAAAAAGGAAATGCCCTTTGTTGAGACCCAGGTTGAAAGGCTACAGCAGAGTGCTCAACTCCAGGGTGGCTTCTGAAATGCCCCTGCACATGGCACAAACTTCAGTGAAACTATCCAGAACCCACTGCATTACTCAGAAAGAGAAAGGCCATGCCGAGCTGTGGCCTTGGGGTCTGTGGCTGCAGATATTTCAGTCCCGTGGTTTAGATTCTAAAGCCACCCCCACATACCCCATTCCGCCGGCATGCATGATCCCAGCTGCCCACGAGTGACATCACACTGGGAGAATCCTGCTCTATAATGAGACCCCTTAAGTAGGGCCCAGCTGGAGCCATCTTAGAGTTCTCTTCTGCTACTTGAAAGCCTTGGGGCACCCCGGCCCCTTCCTTAATTAGATAATAACAGAGGGAGCCAGTTACACAATTTCATCAGCAGAATCCTTTTCTGCTTGTGGCTTTGCTGTCACTCCTTGGAGAATCTATTTTTAGCTTTCAAAGTGTGTGTGTTGGGGGGTGAGGGGTGGTAGAACAAAAGACCTTCAAAGCAATTACCAGTTTCCTGCACCCCAATGAAATCCTGTCCTCGAGAATGCTACTTGTGCCCACCAACGAGGCAGGGCTGAATGAGGAGCTGGGTACCACGATGCTCTCTCTCCTGTTTCCTCACCGGCCCCACATCCTACAGTCAGCCAATCTGCTAGTCTTATTGTCCCCTGGATACACAACCCCTCAGTCTCAGCTCTGAGCCTTTGCACATACTGCTTCTATTCCCAGACTGAGCATGCACCTCTAATCAACTCAAGGGCTCCTACACATCCATCAAAACCCAGCATCAGTATCTCCCCTTCCAAGAAGCCTTCCCTGATTGCCCCAGCAGATTCTTGTGCTTTTCTCTGGGCTTCCACAGCCCAGCATGCACAACCCAAATTGTTCTCCAGCCTAGCAATGTGGCAAAATCATCTCTGTACAATCCTCATGCCAGCCCACCTCTCAGGGCCTCCACAGGTACCCAAGTACACAATGGGCACCGCTAGTTCCTACTTCATTCTGGACACGCACGGTGCTTGGACTTCCAAGTCCTTGATGTGAGTCCTGGATTTGGCACTGATCCCCTGCCTGACTCCAGGCAAGTCACTCTACTTCTTGGGCCCCCAAATTTCTTACCAATAAAATGAGGGACAAGGGTCTGCCTCACAGGCTTGTAGTGAGGGTTGAGAAAAACAATGAACTCGTGGAAGTAGGATGAAGGAGACCCTTCCCCTTCCTAAGTTCTAATAAAGGGACTGCCGTTGCTGCTCTCTCTCTCCCTTCTTCCTTTTCTCTTCCCCTCTCCTCTGCTCCTTCCCGCTCCCTGCATCGCACAAATGAGCTCTTTGAGAAAATTTCGCCAGTCCAGCTCAAGAGAAGAGCTTCCCTCGGGGTGAGGCTCTGCTGGAGTTAGCCGCGGAGTCACCGCACCATTTCACCACTCTGCTCAGACCCAATCGATCTCTCCAGCAAAACCTCCTGCAACAGCAGAACCGTGGCCATCAGATTACAGGAGGATTAATCACCCCCGCCCCCGCACGCCCACGGCGTGTCATACCTACCTCCCCCAAGGACAGCTAATCGAAGGGTACACAGAGGCCCCCCTGCCCAGAGGGGTGACTCAACTTTGTGCTGTAAGACACAGGTTGCCTCTCAGGGAACCTCTTCCAAGCCCCTCTCCTGGGCACCTGATCGAGGCCCATGGAGCCCCTTGCTGCCCCCTCACACACGTCCCATGGTTGTGCTGTCTTGCTGGCCTTGTCCGTTGATGTCTCTGTGTTCCTGGGGGTCTGGGAGACTGGCTCCACAGCTTCTCCAGGGCCACTTAGATCCACTCGAGATTTGTGTTGAAAATTCAAGTCAAGGCAAACCACATTTCTGGAATCCCAAGACATTTATAAAAGAATTGAAGTTTCTGCAAAGGATTTGGGGTGCTGCGTTCACCCTCTCTGAGCCTCGGTTTCCTCATCTGTTCCATGAGGGTCACGATCCTGAGTCTTGTGGGGTCAATATGAGCTTTTGCAAGGAAAGCCCAAATGCAGGGCCTGGCCTCTCCAAAAACTCAGTGAATGTGAGCAAATTGTGTCACTGTTGCTATCGAGACAGACACAAACTGAAGCATCATCTCATGGGGCAAGACGGGCGTCCCCAAGGGGAAAGAAGGGAATCGTTCTGTTTCGGTGGATGAGATGTGGTGGCATTCACCATCACCATGGTTTTAAGGGGGGTGGGGGAGGGGTGAAAGAGCTAAAGCAGAAGCTTCCCCTTGGGGGAACGTTCCACACAGCTCAACCCACACTAACGCTGCAGTCATGTTCCACTCCAGTAAGAGAGTCAGCAGAATAAAACAAGAACAGAACCGAACTACACCGGCAGCATTCGCTTCTGCTGAGCAGAGAGAAATCCAGAGATCAGAGAGGGCCTGTGCTGATCCATGCTTCAGCGTCGGGGAACCTTGAACATGCGATAGTGAGAGAAGCCAGGCATGAAAGACCGCCTGTCATGTGATTCCATTCATAGGAAATTCCATTCACAGGCAAATCTATAGAGACAGAAGCGGATGAGAGGTAGCTGAGGGGCAGAAGGTGTGGAGGGTTAGGGAGGGATAGCCAAAGGGTACGGAGTTTCTTCTTCGGGTGATGAAAATGTTCCAAAATGGACTGCGGTGATGGTTGCACAACTCCGTGAATATACTAAAAACCACTGAGTTTTTTCACTTTAAATAGGTGAATTGTATGGTATGTGGGTTTATCTCAATAAAACAGTTCTCAAAAGAAGGAAAAGAAAAGGGCAAGGCATAAACTCAAGGTCAAATGGCCAGGGAGCCTGAGAAGCAAGACCCAGCCCAGGTCTGCCCACCTAACGTTCAAGCTCCCAGTGCCATTTCTCCAGCCCCAGTCCTATTTCTGCAGCCCCCGGTCATGCTCAGATCTCAGCACGTGGAGAACATCTATCTGAAGGGCAGAGTCCACCTACCCATACTTCCCACCCCATTGGGCCCTGTTGCTAAAACTGTGAACCAATGATCCAATTCCTGATCACACACAGTCTGAGGCTGTGAGTTTCCGATGGATGGCACTTTCTGGAAGCCCTCTCCTCCACAAGCCCCAGCTTATCTGATCTGGCACAGATGACTATAAATAAGCAGTTACAGACTGCCCTGTCTGGATGAGCCATTTTCCGAAACCATATGAACTTGCTTTTAAGTGGCAGCTTTTCACAGACCGGTTGCTATGAGGCACTTTATTAAAACCACCCATTTGCAGCTAAAATCCAGCTCCGACCAAATCCAATTTTCGTATCTCCTGCTTTTTTGGACATAATGATCAGGACATTGTTTCTGTTTCTATGGGGAAGAATGGATTCAAAGAGCTGTTTTTCTGCATGTTTTTCTGTTTCTAAACAGGCAGGTGGACTATGCATGTGTAAGGCTGCTGTTTGCCCTGGCCCTAGAGACCTTCAATAGAGACCAAATATTTATGTTTTTTAGCACACAAGACGTCCTCCGCAATGTTGATTAGCACTTGGGGCTTATCCAACCAAGGTCGGGGGCTTGTGCCCCTCTAAACTGGGCCCATTAGCCTCTTGGAGAGGTGAAGTTTCTGCTTTGTTGTGGCAAATGCCGCCCACACACCAGCCTCTCTCCCAGCCAACGTACATTACTGCTCATTCTGGAGATTGAACGGAATACATTGGAGGGTGGAAAATGCCCCGCACAAGGGCAAAAACAAAGAACATGCCCTTTTCATAATGGGTCCTCAATAGGACCTTTGCATCATACAACCTTTTTAGGAGCCTGAGACAGCATGGCAGCAAGAGGCAGGAAATCAGAGTCCAGCAGCGTGGACCCACTCACCCCGCATGGGAAGCAGCTGGCTGGAGGATGTGGAGAAGGCCTCCTGAGCCCCCTTGCCTCATCTCTGGTGAGGCTGAGGGCAGAACCTGCTTCTGAGGACCTGGGGAGGGCTCAGCAAGTGAAGAGGTGCAAAGCCTGCAGCACGGTGCTTGGCACAGAGCAGATGCTCAATTCACTAAGCAGTGACAACAATGAGTATTGATATGTTTCCAAGGCAGCGCAGGTATATTGAGTATCTTTTCAACTTTTCAGTCATCATTTGGTTTAATAATTTGCAATTCACTTTAAAATTTGCTAAGAGGGTAGATCTCATGTTAAGTGTCCTTACCGCAATAAAACAAAATAAATTTTTGTAAAGGAAAGAACTGATTTGAGTTGGAAGTTATTTCTTGGAAGTCTTCTGTTTATCAAACGTTCCCTCTGATCTTTCTCCCCCATCTCCTAGGTTTGAATACATGAGCATTCATTGAACAAATACTGGCAGAGACCTACTGTGCCTCAAACCCTGCAGGAGAAGGGGAAATTCAAGTGAGCAGCTGCAGACCATGCCTTGGGGGGCCCTTGCATCTCCTTGTGGAATCAGACAGAAGCAAATGCAAGTAGTAAGCATTGTTATCAAATATACAGCAGGAATATACTCATAGCATGTCCAGAGGAAGGTGTGGCTGACTGCACTTTGGGGGAGGAAGGAAGGGAAGGCTCCTGCAGAAAAGCAAAAGTATAAGATACAGAGAAGAGTTGTCCATGGGGACAAGTGAGGGGACAGATGTGCTGCAGGAGAAATGCTCAGCAGGAAGTCCAGTGGGTAGGTCTGGAACTCAGAAGACAGATGAAAACTGGAATTAGGTGTCTGGGGTCCACTGTGGTCTGCAAGTTGTGGGAGGGGGTGCTCAGCCAGGGGGAGTGGGTTCTAGGGAAGAGTGAGGCAGGAGCAACATGTGTAAGCGAAGGAGGAGGGGGCTCTGGGGAGGTGTCCTTCTAGAGGGTGACCCTAAACTCAACACTCAGGCTGCTGACGGGCTTCTCCTCGTAGGTTGCATTACTCACTTTCCATTTTTTAAAGGTAGCTTGTGCTAGCCCTGACATTTTCCAGTTCTCTATGCCACTGTCGTACCAAACCAGCCCCAGCCCCTGGGCCATTGGCAGTGGCCTCTCCCAAGCTGGGCTTCATTTGGAGAGTGACCTCTGGACTTCATTGTTTGGGGAAAAATAGCTCACTACTTAAAAAAATTAAAATACCCAGCCGAAATAAAACTCTCGCCTCTGCCAACAACTTCAAAGTAGAGATTAAAGGCTGATCTGAAAACTTAAAGGCACTGTGCAGATGGCTTTTGGTATAGGAGCCTGTTTCTGCAGAATCACTAGTAATAGAATTCTAGAAACAGGTTATAATAACAGCACTTACCAAAGACACACTATGTACTAAGGTCTCCAGATAATAAAGTAGATGGAAATAGCTTATTTCCATACCCAAATTCACTAACAGAGAGCAGTTAGCCAGGGCAGACTGTGGGTAATGATGCTCCACTGTCTGTGAATTAATTTCTGGACAGTATTGCCAGGAGCTAATGCATTTTTCAGTGAAGAGGAGCATCAAGAAATCTTGATGCTAGCGCATATTGGTTAATCATTATATTTACATTGTCTCCAAAGGGTGAGGGGCCAGCTGGAATGTCCTCTGGGGTTAATGGACATTTTGGAAGACACGAGAATGCAACCTTGGCAGGGAGAAGATAGTAAGCCATGCATTGCAACCCCAGGGCTGAGAAACTCTGCCTGTCCTCAGGACTGCTGGATTGTTGCTCAGTCATTCCAGAATTAAAGATGCATCTGCTTTCTGATTAGCAGAGTTCAGCTTCTTTTGTGAAACTTCTCAGACAGTTTTATTCCCCGGTTACCTCCACATTTATTCTCAAATCTCTTCTCTGTGGAGAGGTTGGTGTCAAGGCAGAATTGATTCGGCAGCTTAGTGTTAACATGATTTATCGATAGCAGTGTGAGATAGTATACAAATTTGGCTTATCATTTTGATGTATTGGCCATACCTGATGATAAGGTATGCATTACTATAAAAATAAACTCATTGTGGCTCCTGAATGCCTTTTTTTTTTTTTTCTTTTTGGCTGCATAGCATTCCGGGGAAATGATTAATAAGATGTTTCATTTAAGTACCAAGCAATCTAGAAACCAAGCAGGAGCACAGGCTCCCCGATGCAGGAAAGCTTGAAATTAACAGGCAGCCATAGAAAGTATAAGATTAATTTCATTTTCTTTTCTTATCTTATGCTCTCTTTTATGTCTTTCGCTGTGTAAAAGGGGAGATTAATTAATCCAAGAACGATCTTTTTGTTGGCAATTTCATATTATGTTTGACTACTTAATAGAAATCTGAACTATAGCAAGGCACCATGCGGAAGGCACATCCCGAAGGACAGAGAGAGAAGTTGTTTCTGAGCGGAGGTGGCAGATTTCACAGCTACTGTCGAAGCTTGGAGCTGGGAGAGTAAAGCAAATGTCATGAGGCATTCATTCATTTACCGATTCATTCATTCCATGACGTTTTCTGACACAGCAGAGCTTCTTTCGCTCTGTCTTCTCTCCTTGAGAAAACCTTTAGCTGCACCTGATCAAGTTTTTAGGGTGATTTGGAACCAAAATGAAATTCAGTTCAATTCAGTAAATATTTATTGAGCAGCAGCCATATGTTCAACTCCATCCTGGCTGTGTGGGGAATATCAAAAGGGAGTGAGACGTGGGGGCTGTCACCAAGGATCTGGCATCTAATTGGGAAGATGAGACATAGACACAGAATACAAGGCAATTATGGTAATAGCACGCATTTAAATACCACTCTCCTGTTTACCCACATTTTCATATTGCTCTCTCGTACATTGCTGGAGCCTCTCAACAACTCCAGGAGGGGAGGCAGGCAGATATGATGAGTCTCATTTTGCAAATGAGGGATGCAGGGCTTAGCAGGGTGGGGAGCCTGGCCTCAAATCACCCAGCCATAAATGACAGCAGCAGGACGCCAGCCAGGGTCGTAGGCTCCCAGTCTGCAATGTGTTTCAACTAATCAGCTACACTGATTAAATGTCCAAAGGGGGGCAGGAGGCAAGCTGAAGGAGAGCCAGCACCCCTCAGCTGCCCAGGCCTGGGGAGATACCATCAATGTTGCTTTGCATCCTCCCCAATTTTCCACCAAGGACTCTGATGGTAGCTTTGAAGATGGGCCCCTTTCTCATTAGTGCCCCACTCCCATAAGAATTTTATTTGGCCCAAAGGGAGATGACATAGTCCATCTTGAAGGTAGCCCAGGGAACAGGCGGCTTACTCAGGAGCGCTGGACACCACAGACTCGTGCTGACCACGTGCAGACCATCATAGCATCACCAGGGACAAGCATCAACTTTATGGTATCATGTCCACAAGGGCCCAGATGATGCCAGAACCCCGCTCCCAAGCTCCTGGGACAAGGCACAGCAAGCCAGGAGCAGCCGGTAAGCACCTGCAGACACACACGTGAATGAATAAGCATGGCCCACCCTTGCTCTCTGAAGGGCAGCCTCCAGCACTCAGCCCTTCTTTGCCCGGTGTCTCCTTCTGCCTCTTGTTCTAGATTAGAAGGACAGATGAAATCATTCCTGCTCAGGCCCATTAAGCACATAGATCGATGGCAAGAAATAAAGTTAGGATTTCTCAAAAAATCTTTGCAGCAGATGGCCCCAGGAGACCAATTGCAGGCTAAATTATGACAAGATTCCTAATTAAATATAATTAAATAAGCATTCAGAGAGAGACTGACATTATCCTCCCCACATTACAACACTATGTGCCAAAGAATACAAAATTGAGATTGTCATCCTCTGGAAAAAGCCATGAAGATCATATAGCCTGAGACCCTTGTGACCGAGCTGGGGAAACCGAGAACAGAGGGCCTATGAATTCAACCAGGGTCTGTAGGGAGAAAAGCAGATCCATGCACAAATGCCCGTTTTGGGATTATAATGCTGGCATCTAAAGGCCCTGCCACTTGCATGCTGTGTGACCTCGGGCAAGTTACTTTACCTCTCTGTGCCTCTTTTCTTCCTCTAGACCAGTGCCTTGTAATAGAAATATAATGAGAACCACATCTGTATTTTTTAATTTTCTAGCAGCCACATTCTTTAAAAAGTAAAAAGTACAAAGTAAAAAGAACATAATTTTAATTATATATTTTACGTAACCTAATATGTTCAAAGTGTTATAATTCCAACATGTAATAACATTAAAAAATTGGTAATTCAATAGCTGACACTCTTTTTTTTTGGCGCTAAATGTGAAATCTGGCGAGGGTTTTACACTTACGGCTCCTGTCCATAGAGCCCAGCCACACTTCAGGCGTGGTAATGAGTGGCCACAGTAACAACCGTCAGTGCAGGTCCAGAAGATGGGCCCAAGAATAGAGTCTAACATGTTGGAAGTTTTAAAACAAACGAGACATGAAATGCATTTAGTAGTGACCCTGCATGTCATTAGCACCTGATAAATATCAGCTGCGATGATTATCAGAAAGCCAGTGTCCAAACAGGTCATCCAGAAAAAATAACTTTGATCCGTGGCTCCTATTTATGAAATTTTCTCTTTCAAATCCCTTCTACATAAACAACCCCAAACAGGGCAGTTGTGGGGGATTTCTTCAGTATCTCGATAAAGCTACTGAACACAGATGGTGGCTTCTCAAGCCCACCCTTACAGCAATTGGTGGACCCCAAGATGAAAATTCGACTGCAGCCAAATTCTGTTATAAACAGCTTCACTCCACCTGGGCTCTGGGAGCCAGACAGATGTAATCTCATCTCCTGGGGATACGCTGATGAAAATCCCGCCTTACTCCATCCCCCAAAGCCTTTAAATCAGCTGTTATTCCTGGGCCTGACGTTAGAGTTACAGCGGGTTTTACAGCCCCTCTGTAGGGCTCTCTAAATTTTGTGGCCATAGACTTGTTTGTTCTTACCCAGTAATCCAAATAAAAATAGCACTATTGATCACAAAGCCATCAATAATGTCAGCCCTCAAGCTACTCATGCACATTTTTAATTGTCCTGTCCCTTTTTTACCTTTAAATATTACCATAAGCGTCTAGGAGACTCTACGACTGGTTGGGAGGAAAGACATGACCCCCCTGTCGGTCCCACACATGGGAAAGCAGTAGGGAGTAAAACTCTCACACTATGAATAATCCTGAAGTCCCTTTTTGTAAAAAAGAAAATAAAACACCGGTTAATCCCATTTTGGGCTCGGTGTTATAACTCATCAGGAAATGCTGCCCAGTTGTGCCTAATTTCTCACTGTTTTTCTGACCCGTCCACAACCCAGCAATTAGGCTTCTTTTGCCGTAACAGAGAAAAGTAAAATGCGTAGCTGGTAGGCTGTTCAGAAAGCCGACATCCAATAAATTAATCAAGAAATAAGGAATGAATGCTCTGTTTGATGTTTGCAAATCACACATGTGGATCTCCAGATGTTTGGAATTAATTTTTACCGCCATAAAAACTAAGAAATAGGAAACGGGAAGTAACTCCAGCAGCCAGGCAAACCCTCCCCAGCAAAGCAACTGCTCAGCAGCCTCTGGAATCTTCTTCTCACCTTCTCACAGCCAAAAAAGTGAGGTTCCCCTCAGAGCCTTCAGTATGGCCCTTTCTGGCATGCATGCAAGTTTGTGCAACGTGGAGCAAAATTGTCAGCTCTGAAATTTGACAAGAAAGCTGCAAAATCAAAATTAATAAATGCTTCATTAAGCACCTGCCAAATGCAGTGATGTGGCCTCCCCAGTGCTCGCTTCTGCAGTATTCATGATGTAGTAGTCATAAAACCTTCATTACATCTGAGAAAACAGTTGCGGAATTCCTAAGGATGTCTATTGGTTGTGGACAAATCGCAGGTAATTGTGACTTTGATGAATTACTCACCACCAGATAATTTGAGAAGCAAAATCATTAAATTCCTTTCAAATATTTTTACTGCAAATAAATTATAGCTAAAGCAAAGTGTGGGTGTGTTTTAATTTGTTTGATAGGATGGGGAGTGAGGCCTCAACATGAAAGGCTGGCTGGAATCTCAAAAGGCTTCTAATCAGTTGAAGTTTGCATCTTCCAAATGTCCACCATGGCTTGGGGGCGCTGCTCCCCCACCCAGGTAGCTCAGATAGCACTGGCCACCTGCAAGGATCTGGCAGCTGTGTCCTGATAGAGGCCAGCAACACACGTCCAGTCTCCAAAGTGGACAGACACCATTATCTTTGGCTTTCCCGTCATGCTTCCAAGGCCAGAGTCACCCACCCACCCCCTCCCAAAACGAGCTGCCCATTTCCGTTGCCTTCTCCTGTGAGCCCACGGCTGAGGGTAATTACATGCTCACTTAGACAGCGACATTCCAAGCAGCGCTGGGAGAGCTGATTAACCACCTGGTTTGTGGGCACCATTCCCAGGGGTACCTGGGAGGCAGGCCACGCTCACTGGTAGCGTAGTTGCCCAGGTGGACGTGCATGTGCACAAGGCAGAAAAATGCTCCCGAGTCACAACGTCCCACTCTCTGCCATTCTGGAGACTTGCTCATTCCGCCCAAGGCCCTGGAGCTTTGACCTCCCCTGTCAATGTGAAGGCAACCCAGGGTCAGCATTGAGAGGGTTCACGGGGCCACACAGCTCCATGAGTCGCCACCAGAGTGATTTTGCACTCCAGAAGCATTTGGCAAAGTCTGGAGACATTTGTGGTTGTCACAACTGAAGGACAGAGGGCTGCTAACAGCCTAAAGTGGGTGAAGGCCGGGGCTGCTGCTACACGTCCTACAGTGCACAAGACAGCACCCATCACACTGAATGACCCAGCCCCTAATGTCAGCACTACTGCAGCTGAGAAAGCCTGCCTTACAGACCATCCAGACCAAAGCAGGCTGCTGCTTGATGGGTCTTTCTTGGTGACTCTTTACAGCGCAGGAGGGCTGAAAAACTCAAGTCCAGAGACCCCGCAAATTCCCTGCAAACAGTATACCCAGGTCTCCAGGCTGGAGGAGAAACTGTGGGGTCTCCCGGGTTAGAGAAAACCCACATTTTTGGCAGCTCTTGGAACTGGATGTATTTTTGATGGAGTCAGATCCCAAATGAGATCATGAATCACCAACTTTCAAGAAGAAAGAACTCTCCATTTATAGCCACAAATTAAGGACCAGGCCTCTTACTGTTCTCCCCGCCAAGGGGTCCTCTGTCTTTTCTTCTCTGTGAGCAACCTCCTGTTCTTTCACGTAGGTTTCCCTTTTAAAGAGAGTTGATTCTGTCTGGAGCTGATTTTAGATTATTCTTTCAAATAAAATAACGTCAGAAGAGATTAATCATAGCCTGAAATTGAAAGGGATGAAGCCACATCCCGTGGTGACCTTCTAATTTCCACTGTGATTGCCTGCCCAGCCTCGGACAAAGGCTGGTGCTGAGGTGGGTGGAGACTGTTTTCAATGTGGTCCTCAGCTCTGGACCCTCCCCCGCCATCACAGTTGCTATGACAGCTTCTTGGATTTATGAATTAAGTGTCAACCTTATACGTGTTAGTTTGGAGCTTCACAATGGAAATAGTGTTAATAAATACTGCTCATCAGCAACTACACTATCAGACTTAATTTGGGGACTGTTGATGGAATTGCCTTGTGCTGGGAAAGGTATGAGATTAGCACTCTGAAAAACAATGACTAATTCCTGTGTTCCTGTGAGCAGGGTAGATATTAACTTTATCTTCCAGGAGATGAAACTAACACGGGAAGGTTAGGCAGGGATCACCCTGCTCCATGGGGAACTGGTCCTGCAGTGGAAATTAGAACCTGAAGGTTGTGGGCACCAAACAAGAGATAAAACCTTCATCCACATGATAAATTATAGTGTGAAAAATCCTTGCATCAGTGCTCAGGCACGAAAGCACAACGTAACCACTGATTCTAGTGAAAATACAGATGGAGAAAGGAGGAGAGAGCCACTGTGGAGGAGAGGGGAGGGGGAGGGGAGAGGGGCTGAATCCCAGCAGACGTGAGAATGTGGGATAATTTCCCCACCCTACTGCCAGCTTTTTCCTAATTCCAAACGCCTTCTTTGTAAATAGGAGAATCCAAGAAGCATCTTTGGAAGTGAAGCCCAATCTACCAATTCCAGGACTGACAGCTCAGTGGCATAATAGGTGAAAGACCCAGAACTAATGATTATTAATCATGAGAATGGAGTTCTGAAAAATGACCCCTTGCTTCCTTTCATAACTTTTCAGGAAATGCTGCACAATTATCCTTCCTCTTCCCTCGCTTAAAAGTTAAACTGAAATTAATTTTTTTTTAAACAAGCCAGTTGCAAAAAAAAAACCATAATGCCACTGGGTAATTTCTTCTTGATTAAAGACTGGGGCTATTGATAAAATTGATGCCCACCAAGCTCATAATGGATGAAGGCCTCTATGTGATGCTCTTTTATGAACTGAGCCGCTTCTGGTTGGGTTTTCCAGGCAGGGAATGAACACTCTGCAATGTGAGTTTTCTCGTAAAAAAGTGGGGATAGGAGGTGTCATGGATGAGGGGCAATGGCTGGGTTATCCTGTCCAGAATTCGTTCACCCCTTTTCCAGTAAGAGCCCCTTAATTTTACTTCAAAGGCTCTCAGAAGTTAGTATGAGCTTGTCCTGCAGCAACCCCTCTCATCCTCCCTGCCTCTAGGGAAGGACACATGACCCAGCCTGGTCACTCACTCTCAAATTAATGAGACAAAGTGCTCTCTTTTTGAGGGAGCTTCAAAATTAGCAGAACATAAGCCTGGCACTGCTGACAGTTACTGTTGACACCAAGCAGGGAGAGCCTTCTGAGAATAGAGCCACTCTGGAGGAATCCAAGACCTGGGAACAATCCAGGGCCACCGCATACAGGATTTGTCAGACTATGGCAAATCCTACAAGACACATCACATGATTCTCAACAGAAAAATAGGACGTTGTGCACTGCACAAGGTCTTCCTGCTGAAGGGGCAAGTGGAGACTGGAAGCTAGTCCATACTCTGCTCGCCAAGCTACACACCAAGAGGGGCACCTCTTTCTAATTTGCATGAAGGCATGAGCTACTCACTGAGGGCTGTGTCTACCAAAGGAGGTGCCTTCTTCTAATTCATGCAAAAATACCATGTAGGCTAGTGTTGGCCTGAGTACAACTGGGATTGAAGCCATTATGACCCTAAGCTCCCCAATTAAATAAGCCAATAAACTGTTGATTGATTGCTTAGGCCAGTTGAAACTGGGTATTTATCACATGCACCAGAAGAGGAGACAGGATTCAGTACTGAGCTCCAGAACCACCTTCAAAAATCAAAAGAGGGAGTGGGCAGGAGGTCCTCTCTGGAGGAGAATCACCCACTGACAGCAGTCAACAGGCCAAAGGAAATCTCCCTCTCAGCAAATCCCAGAGAGGCTATCAAAAGGGCATTGAGAGAAGCTAGACTTTTCCAAAAGTACCTTGTTTCATAGTTTTGGCTGGCTTTGGAACTATGAGATTGTTTATGTAGTTATAACACAAAGAAAAACTTAAATGAGAAAAACAGTCTGCAATAATTGTGAACAAAGAGAAAGCATATGAAAGTGTTTATTAAGTTGGTGGTTTAAGCCAGGGGTTGGCAAACTATGGCCTGTAGGAGGGCCAAATCCAGTCCACTACCTGCTTTTGTAAATAAAGTTTTATTGGAACATGGCTAAGCCCATTCATTTACATATTGTGTATGTGGCTGCTTTTGTGCTACAATGGCAAAGTTGAACTGTTAACAATGGAGACAGCATGGCTGGCAACCCAAAAATATTTATTCTTTGGCCTTGTAAGAAAAGATTTGCCGGGCCGGCCCGTGGCTCACTCGGGAGAGTGCGGTGCTGATAACACCAAGGCCCCAGGTCTTGGATACTCTATTTAACCTCTGCTTAAACAAACATGCTTTTACTCACTTATTGATCTATTATTCTTGTGATTATTTGTTTATAATACTCATAATAGTCTGTCTTCTCCACTATAAGATAAGCTCCTGGAGGGTAGGAACTACTTCTGTCTTTATTGCTGTATCTTCAGTACCTCTTACAGTGCCTTGCACATAGTTAACATTCCATGCATATTTGATGAGTGAATGAGTAACTATTACTTCTAAGAATTCAGAAGATACTCAGAAAAGTAAAGGCATTTTAACAGTTCTAATGGAACTAATTCAAAATCAAATAGAGTGAAAGACAAAGAAAAAAATTTCATGAAACTAGCAAATGGCTCATTTCCAAGCTATGGACTGGTATCTAAGGAGTATAGTAAAATATGGATCAAACCAAAGGAGGATGCTAAATTTGCCAATGTCTAGTTTAACCAATCAGAGAAGAGAAGAAAAGTATTTTAAAATACACTAATGTGGATGTATACCCTAGTGGGACAAAAAACACTGCAAAGAAATCCTAAACTGTGTTTAGGAATAATCATATGGTTAGTAATATTACTGGTATTGTTATTTTGAAAAAAAAAATATATATATATATATATAATAGCCAATTAGCAATTATTTTATTGTCAGCCCAAGAGAAAAATACAAATACAAAACCAAGTAATCAAGTAAAAACTCTGTCATCTTAAACTTGAAAATATTAGTATGAACACATGATGTATTTTTCTTCTATTTCCTAGCTCTGTCCACTGACAGCCTAGAAAAAGTGCTTAGTTAGTCCTGTAGCATCAAGCACTCAAACCGCCCAGACTGTGTTCTCTAAATATTAACACCCACTGAAAGAATCAGAGCTCCTTGGAGAAATGTCTGATTCCAAGTCTAGAAGAAGAATGTACAACATGACCCTGAAACACCTCATCATCTCAGAGAGCAAGAAAGTCATCAAAGGCTCCTGGGATCAGAGGGGAGGAGTCAAAGGGCACAGACAACCACTTGAAGAGGCTTCCACTGATCAAGGACGGGACAAATTGAACATCTCCAAGAAAAAAACTCATGGGTCACCTTTGGAATTTGCTAGGGACCTAACTCATTATTCTGAAAGCTAGTAAATAAAGAGAAAGACCTAAAAATTTATCCTGCCTGTCCTCTAACAACTGTATTTCAGGATAACCAAATAGTTAATGTGAAAATGGTCTTCTTTATAGAAGATTTCCAGCTAATGTGCAAAAGAAATAGCACCCTTTGTTTTTTTTTTATATTATTTTTATTTTGTCAATATACAATGTAGTTGATTAGAAATAGCACCCTTTGAATATCGCCATTCTGCAACTCCTAATGATAGAATGGATCTAGGTAAGGATCATCATTGGCTGATAAAACCATTATGTGAGAGGCTGATGGTACACTCCATCATGGATGGACCAGGCTGACAACACCTGAAGCCCCTGATCAAACTTAACATCACGGAAAGACAGACAGACAGACATCATATGCCTCCCGGAATGATGCACTGGAAGCACTCAATATGCCTCTGAAGAATTATTGCCAAAAATTCAAATGTGAATCTCATCAGATTTCTACCTCGGAGCTAGCTACAGGTTTGCAGAAAGCACAGGGGACAAAGGACCTTGTTAAGAGATACTGTCCATAAGCAATTGGCAAAATCCAGACTGTGGCAAATCTTACAAGACACATCACGTGATTTTCAACAGAAAAATAGCAAGAAACTAAAAAGTGGGAGGGAAACTCATTAAATATTTTCAAAGACAAATCAACCAACTGCAATGCATGGATGTTGCTTGGATCTTAATGTGAACAAAGTGCTAAGGAAGAAGAGGTTTCATCCATGAACAGCAGCCTCAGCTCCTGCCCCAGAGGCCTCCAGCCTGCTGGCCTGCCCTACAGGTTTCAGACTCACCGAGCCAGACACCACAGTAAAATAAAATAAATCTTTAAAAAGCCTTAAAATAAATCTCTTAATATATATTATGTATATCCTACTGATTCTGTTTCTCTGGTATAACTCGTACCAATACACCATGTAAATGTGTAATCAATTGAGGAAACTGAGGCAGAGGACGGTTTCTTTAGCTTGCCTGAGGTCAGTATATGCTGGAGCCAGGTTTCAACATCAGCAGAAGGGCTCCAGAGCCTGCATCCTTAAGCACCACAGCCCTTGGTCTCCATCAATGAAACCTTCCTTCCCCACCCATTCTCCTTGATTAAAGAGAGGGACCTGGGGGTGAGGAGGGGATTGTGGTGCAGGAATGCAGTTGTACTGCAGCAAAACTTGAGTTAGAAATTCCTGCCGCAGTTGGGTATGGGTTGAGTTGGGTCAAGGGTGGCAATCAGTAAGATTAATAAAGCATAACTTGGGTTTTTATTCCCCCTGTTGTGATGGATGAGGCCTTTGAAGCAACTAGCCGAGGCCTCACTCTGAGCATCTGAGAAAGATTTGTGGACACATTTATATGAAGGATCTCCTTCCAGCTCCCACGAGTGTTTACGCTGACTTGCTTCAAACCAAGATCAAAGAACAGGCTGGAGCTATTGTTTTACTGATTTGTATAAATCAGCCAGACAAACTGTGGCCTCGACAACTACTGATGTTTCTTCAGTTGGAGGTAACTTGTTAAGAAACATGTCAGGCAGCTGCAGAAATCCAAGTGCCTCCTTGGGAAAGACACATTGGGAGGAATTGATCACTTGCCACCTGACTTTACCTTAACTATTTCTGAAGCCATCACTGAGAAGGCCTGGAGGTCCACTTTTCACATACCCTTCAACCTTTCAGCATGTATTTGAGTGATCATTTTTAACACTAATATTTGTAGAGTTTTCAAATGGTCACAGACATTATCTTGTTTCAACTTCATAACAAGCACATGCAGTGAGTGAGAGTAACAAAGATCTCTGCCATGTGGCTGATGGGAAACTGAGGCTCAGAGAAGCCAAGATCTCGCCCAAGGTCACCCAGACACACAGCTGACAAAAGTGGAGAGATCTGTCACCAGCCACCCATGCCACCCTCCAGCTGCAGATTTCCTTGTCTGCATTTTGCCAGTGTTTCCTGAGTGCTTCCACATGCCTGGCCCGGGGCTGGATATTTTCACTGTCTCTTGCTGTCTTTAAATATTTCCCGGTCTACATGTCTTCAATTGCCTTCGGATATGCTTCAGTGGTGGGAGAAGTGGCAGAAGCTACTTCAGGGAATTCTATCAATGAGCATTCTCATACCCCCCCCCCCCCGACCGAACTTCCGGATAATCCAGGGCCCTCTACTGAGCCACTGATTAGTATGCTTAACTGTATCTGCAAAATCCCTCTTGCTGTGTAAGACAACTGTCAGGCTGGATCTCTGATCCCTCTGCCCCTTCCTGTGCAGGTTGCAAATAGGATAAGTGAAAGAAGATTTCTCATCTGTGTGCATCTAGGACCAACTTCCATACTGCAAAGATGACCTTCAGATCTATGTAAATTAATTACCTCCATTTATTGAGCACTTAACATCAGCCAAGCACTTTTTATATACTAGATCTTTCAATTCTCTGGCGCAAATAACATTTGCTCTCTAAAAGGTCAAGTCCCTTATCCTAGGTCACATGGAAAGCAGGAGATTGAAAGCTGATTCCAAAGCCTTTGTCCCTAACACAATGTTTCCCTAATCACAACTTCACCATCCCATGTTTTCCACTTATCTCCTGTAGCAGGTGATTCATACTATTAACTTTGCTTCATAGTATTTGCTTTGCTTATATTATTAACTAATTAAAGGACACATTATTTCTACAGGAATAATTATTTTTAAAAGAAGTCAGACTGCTTCCAATGTAGAGAGCTGAGAAGAGCATTGCTCCCATCTTTACCACTACAACAAAAAACAAGCCAGATGATGTGATATTTTGCAACTTTTCTTGAATCCAGCAGAGAGTTAAGGTTGCAGGACAGCCAACTACCCTGAAATGTAAGGAAAGATGGGACCCCAAGGAGAGAGAGGCCTGGAGCACTTGCCTACCTGAAGGAGATGCCATTGGACACTGGTAGGAAAAAAAGCAGTTAGAATATTTAACAAAATTCTGGGCCGGCCTGGTGGCGCACTGCTACAGTGCGCCGCTTGAGAGCGCGGTGGCACTCCCGCCGAGGGTTCGGATCCCACATGCAGACCATCTCCCGCTCACTGGCTGAGCGAGGTGCGGGCGCGACACTGAGGGTTGCGATCCATTGCCAGGTGCGAAAAAAGACAAAAAAAGGGAAAAAAAAAAAAAAAGAATATTTAACAAAATTCTAAAGGCTTAATGTGAGCTGGCAAGACAGGTCACTTTCAGAAGCCACAACAAAAGGAATTCATTCTACACTCAGGTTTCTTTCCATAGCTGAACTGAGTGCTCACAAGAAGACAGGAAAGGGTGGGTGAGAGTCCTGAGGGTAGACTTTGGGAACGGGAACTGCAACTGCTACTGCAGAAGCACAAAGCCCACCCAGGTCCCTCTCCCCCATCTCCTTGAAACATCTAAGGAAAGGGCAACAAAGCTGTTATCATAAGGGCACTGGTAAAAACCACTGAAGCTAGATGAATGAAACAGCTACAAAAACTTCTATTCCTGGGGTATGGTGAGGTGGGCAGGAATACATCCTAAGCCCAGACCTATAGCTGGGAGCTGAACAGGATCACACTGTGCATGGCTAAGGTTGAGACAGATTTGGAACAACAGAGAACACTCTCCACTCCCACCACCAGGCAAACAGGCATGTAGTAGCAAGCAACAGGGGTCTTCTGCTGGTAGAGGGATGAGAGCAGGGGAGAGACTCACTCTTCAGCAAAGTGCAAAGTAAGACTTAAAGCTGAGGGTGAGGCAGACGTTGAAAAAAGCCCTCTAGCAAACCAGCCCTCAACCTAAACACAAGCTAACACAAGAGGACTTTGAAGCCAGAGGTGCACTGGGTGGTAACTATGGCAACAACAAAACCTAAACCCAGCTGAACTCCTAGACAGATTGACTCAACTCTGCATACTAAAGGCCTAGCAGAAATAAAGATATGCTGCATTCCCAGACATTAAAAGTATTTACCTCTGTCTCTATTATCCTACACAAAATGTATGGCTTTTGATTAAATATTGGGAGGCATTCAAAGAAGTAAAAAAACCATACACTGTCAAGAGACAAAAGGATCAACAGAATCAGACTCAGCTATGACACAGATGTTGGAATTATTTGACAAAATTTTAAAATAACTATGATTACTATGTTAAAGACTTCAGTGGAAATGAGAACACTAAATTTTCACATAGGTAACTTTGGCAGAGGAGTGAAACTTCGAAAAAAAGTCAAATGGAAATGCTGGAAATAAAAAAAAACCACAGTAACAAAGATAAAGAATGATTTTTATAGACAAATTAGTAAATTTAACACAGGTAAGAAAGGAATGAACTCACTTGAAGATGGGTTAATAGAAATTATTCAAACTTCCCTCAAAAGGAGAAGAGAGAATGAGGCAGAAAAAAAAATACTTGAAGAAACAATAATCTAATTGATATTTATAGAACACTCCACCAAAGCACACAAGGAACATTTACCAAAACAAACCATATTCTGGGCCATGAAACCAATGTTAATACTTTAAGAAAATTGAAATTATACAGAAAGCATTTTCCAAAACTAATGACAGATACTAAACCACAGATTCAAGCAGCTTGGGGAATACCAACCAACCAGGATAAATCAAACAAAAATGAACATCTAGGCATATAATATTCAAAACACCGCACACTAAGGATAAAAAGAAAAATTTTAAGGTAGGCAGAGAAAAAAGATACATTGTCATGATATTATGATACCTATATTTTGATTTTCATCCACAGTTCCTGGCTTGTTCTAAATTTCACTTGCCTTTGTGTCTTGGAGCTGGCCATAAAGCAATTCTCCGACCTAACATAACTGATTATAAGTCATAAGACCCCCATTGAGAAGGGATCTTGCCCTATATCTGGCTGAGTTTGGCTTCTCCCGGCTCCAAGCCTCAGGACACTGGTAGGGACCTGGGGCAGTGGCGGCTTGTCTGGTTGCAGCTGGGTTCAGTAATAAATAAAGATTTTTATTGGACCAAAAGCCATACAAATTTATCTAGAATTGTCCAGGGCTGCTTTCGCAATATGATGGCAGAGTTAAGAAGCTGTGACAAAAAACACATGGCCTGCAAGATCTAAAATATTTACTATTTGACCCTTTACAGAAAAGTGTATCAATCCGTGGTCTAAAAGATAAGTAACTTTTGGGCCGGCCTGGTGGTGCACTGGATAAGTGCGCCGCTTGAGAAGCGCTGTGGCGCTCCCGCCCGAGGGTTCGGATCCCACATACAGACCGGTTCCCGCTCACTGGCTGAGCGAGGCGCGGGGGCAACGCCGAGGGTTGCGGTCCCGTTGCTGGTCCCCGGTCCGGTACGGGGGCAACACTGAGGGTTGCGATCCGTTGCTGGACACGGAAAAAGACAAAAGACAAAAAAAAAAAAAAGATAAGTAACTTTCAAAAAGTGGTAGCAGAAGCAGAAGAAGTAGCAAACTATTGTGTACTCACAGCACAAGCAAAAGTAAAGTATATGACCCCAACACACAAAGCATTGGCTAAAAGAATTATTAACATGTTGTTGCAAGCTTCTTAGACTAGATGTAAAGCTGTATCCTATTATTTGGAGTCTGAATTACTAACTAAAGATGCAAACATCCAGGCAAGCGACAGAGCCAGCCAACACTGGGAGTCCTGAGATGGGGGTCGGGCCAGCCCTGCCCCCACCCCCGCCTGCAACCTGATCTTAGAATGTACTTATTTACCAAGCGTGTTTCTTTGGGGTGTGTGACTTACCTGCTCATGTCCTTCACCAAATTTTTGCTTAGATTTTTCTAATTCATTTTTAAGAGTTCTTTTTGCGATAAGGACGTTAATCTTTGTGTGTATATAAAAAAAAGTAGAGAGTAGAATAATGGTTACCAGAGGCTGGGAGTGAAGGGAGTGGGGTGGAGGATGATGGGCGAACTAATTGGGACAAAATTAAGTGAATCATTGTGCAGTGCGTGTATGTATTGAAACAACACACTGTGCCCCACAACAATAAATATAAATAAAATTGAAAGAAAAAAATAATTAAAGATGCACATTGTAAAACCTAGGGTGACCACTAGAATTCTTTAAAGAGATATAAATAATAAGCCAGTAGTAAAAATAAAATAGAATCATAAACAGAAGGAAGGAAATAATAAAGAACAGAAATTAATGAAATTGAGAACAGAAAAACAACAGAGAAAAAAACAAAACCCAAAGTTGATGCTTTGAAAAAATCAGTAAAATAAATAAACTTCTCACCACACTGACCAAAGAAAAAAAAACAACAATAGCACAAATTATCAATACCAGGAATAAAAGATTGGACATCACATTGAAAAGATGAAAAGATAATAAGAAAATATTACAATCAACTCTATGCCCCCAAATTTAACAACTTATATGAAATAGAGAAATTGCTTGAAAGACACAAACTGCCAAAGCTCGTTCAAGAAGAAATAGGTAACCTGAATAATCCTATATCTATTAAGGAAATTAAACGTATAATTAAAACTGTCCAAAATAAAAAAACCCCAGTCCCAAATTGCTTCACTCTTGAATTCTGCAAAATATTTAAGAGAGAAATAATACCAATTTTATGCATATTCTCCCAGAATACAAAAGAAGAGTGAACACTTCATAATTCATTATATGACACCAGCTGATGAAACTCTGATAAAAAAGACAAAAACATTGCAATAATAGAAAACTACAGAACAATAACCCTCATGAATATAGATAAAATCCTTAACAAAATGCAAGCAAATCAAATCCAACGATATATAAACATAATATATCACAGGCAAGTGGAGTTTACTCCAAGAATGCAAGGCTAGTTCAATATTTAAAAATTACTCAATGTAATTCACCATATCAGACTAGAACATAATAATCATCTGATCATCACAAGAGATGCAGAAAAAGCGTTTTATAAACAGCGTTTGTGATAAAAATGCTCAGAAAACAAGGACTAGAAGGGAACATCCTCAACCTGATAAAGGACATCTACCAAAAACTTACAACTAACATCATTCATAAGGGTGAAAGACTGAATGCCTTTCCCCTAAGATCAAGAACAAGGCAAGATGCTGGCTCATCCCGCCTGTTCAATATTGTACCAGTGCAATAAGACAAGGAATGGGAAGGGCACCCACACTAGGAAGGAAGGGACAAAACTGTTTCTGTGCACACATAGCTGACAGTCTGCATATATATTCCAAAGAATCTATTTTAAAAACTGCTAGAACTAAAAAGTGGATTTAGCAAGGTTATAGGATACAAGGTCCATATACAAAAATTAATTGTATTTCTGTATTCTAGCAATGAACAACTGGGAATTGAAATTTTCTTAAGGTACCACTTACAATAGCACCAAAACCTAAGAAATGCTAAGGTATGAATTTTACATCATATGTGCAAACTCTTATGCTGAAAACAAAAAAAAATGGTGATGAAGACCTAAAATCAAAGACCTAAATAACTGGAGAGACATGCCATGTTGATGGGTTGAAGGCCACATTGTGAACACATCAATTCTTTTAAACCAATTTATACAGTGAACACAATTCCAATCACAACCCAAGCAGGTTTTTTTTTTTTCCTTTTTGTCTTTTTTCGTGTCCGGCAACAGATCGCAACCCTCAGTGTCGCGCCCGTACCGGACCGGGACCGGCAACGGGATCGCAAACCTCGATGTTGCGCCCGCACCTCGCTCACCCAGTGAGCGGGAACCAGTCTGTATGTGGGATCCGAACCCTCGGCGGGAGTGCTACCGCACTCCCAAGCGGCACACTGTAGCAGTGCGCCACCGGGCCGGCCCCCAAGCAGGTTTTTTTGCAGAGATCGACAAGTTGATTCTAAAATTTACATGAAAAGACAAAGGAAGAATAACCAAAACAATTTTGAAAAAGAAGAATGAACTGAGGATAATAGAATATATTTCAAAGAATAGAAGCATACTATCTGATTTCCAGACTTACTATAAAGGTAAAGCAGTCAAGACAGTGTGGTATTAAGAAAGGGTAGACATATAGATCAATGGAACATAATAGAAAGTCCAGATATAGACCTACATAGAGAGGATCAATTGATTTATGACAGAGTTGCAAAGACAATTAAATGGAGGAAGGACAACATTCTTCTCAACAAATGGTGCTGAAACAATTGGGTGTCTATGAAAAAAATTCACATTAATCCATATTTCATACCATATCCAAAGACTAGCTCAAAGTAGACAATAGACTTAAATGTAAAACCTAAAACTACAAAACCTTCAGGAGAAAAGATAGAAAAAACTTTGTGACCTTTGATTAGGCAAATATTTCTTAGACATAGGTCCATATCTAAGATATGATAAATGTACTTCATCAAAATTAACAACTTATGATCTTCAAAAGATACTAATTAAGAAAATTAATGAGAAAGCCATGATGGGGAGAAATGATTTGTAAGGATATACCTGGTAAAGGATATGTATCCAGAATATGTAAAGAGTATTCAAAGCTCAATAATAAGAAAACAAACAACCCAAATAAAACATGCACAAAAGATTTGAACAGATATCTCACCCCCCGAAAATACACAGATTGCAAAGAAGCCCATGAAGAGATTATTAGTCATCAGGGAAATACAAAGTAAAACCAAATGAGATATCACTACACACCATTAGACTAACAAAAACCAAAAATCCCTGACAATACCAAGTGCTGATAAGGATATAGAGTAGCTGGAACTATCACACATCACTGGTGGGAATGCAAAATAGTACAGCTGCTGAGAAAAACAATGGGGCAGCTTCTTAACTAAGTTAAACATATATTTATCATACAAAACACAATCCCACTTACAGGTAGGTACTTACCCAAGAGAAAAGAAAACTCATGTTCACCCAAAAACCTGTGCATGAATGTTTAGAGCAGCCTTATTTCTAACTGCCAAGTCTGGAGATAATCCTAATGTCTCTCAACAATTTGTGGTATGTCCCTACAATTAGATATTACTCATCAATAAAAAGGAATGAGTGGCTGATACACACATGACATGCATGAATATCAGGTGCATACTGATAAGTGAAAGAAGCCAGACTCAAGAGATTGTGGACCATGGGATTCTACTTATGGGTCATGTTGGAAAAGAAAAAAATATAGGAACAGAAAATAGATCATTAGTTGCCAAGGACTGGGAATGAGAAGAGGAGGAAGAAAAATGGAACTCTTCCACATCTTGACACTCACACACCACATACGCTCATCACAATTCGCAGAACCCGTACACTAAAAAGGCATAACTCTACTGTATGCAAGTTATACCTTAATGAAAAATGGAAAAAAAAAAAAACAGAAGTAGGAAGCAGTATCCATCATGGCAAATAAAAGATAGCCACCATTTTTTAAGGGCAATAAAAACGAAGTGTCATAATTAAATTTTGGCTAGCTACTGCTTTCTGCTCACAAACTCTGAGCCTGAGGACTGTTGAAGATACCCCAGCACCTAATGGAAACTTTCCTCTTTAACAATACAGCGATTGAGAAAAGATTCAATGGTATTTCATGCGTGTCTCCACAGTACCTGACATCCCCCCAGCCGTCCCTAGAGGGAAATTGCACACCTCATGCTGGGCCTTCCAGGCAGGCAACCTGGCGGGGGTCCTAAGGGCCTTCTCCCTAAGCTTCCCTGTCCCCTTTCTGGAGCACGTATACTCTGCAGCCTCCTTCCTGGGTCTCCTTCCCCCGGTCCCGTACATTCTGCTGTCCCCAAAGATGAGAAAACATCACTGCCTGGCAGGACACTAGGCTTCTCTCCTCCCCGGGAGATCTGTACTTTCTCTGGAACTTTTGGAGTCGGAAACCTCCCGAGACTCTAGGTATCCACCTTCACTAGTACACCTGTCGATGAGTGAGAGCAAACTTCTGAAATGCTGTGATGCTCAAAACCCTCCAGCGTATTTCCTTTCCCTCAGGAAAGCTCAAGTCTTCACCCCAGCCTCCCAAGGGGCACATGTTAAATGAATGAGTGAGCAGTGAGCTTTTCTGCTTTCTACAGTTTTCTGTGATAGGAATGTATTTCACTTTGCAATAAGCAAAAAGAGAGGAAAGAAACCTACACCCCAGGGGACCAAAAGTTGTGGGTGTCAGCTTCTCCCAGTTGAGGACCATGGTGACACTCCCCACCTCCCTCCAATGAGCTTTGGGTGTTTTATGGATGAACGATCTGATTCCAGACGGGATGGAGATTGCCAGGGTCACATTGGTGGACGGTGGCTTGGCTGGGCTGGAGCCAGGACTCCTGACTCCTAGTATCCTGCCTCTTCCTTCTCATCATTGTCACCATGAGCCAATGTTACCCAACACTCCATCATGCCACGCTTCTGTCCCACGTCCATTCTGGGGCAGAGCTCATCAGCGGCGCAGGATTATAGAGGACGGACAGTTGAAATCCACCACATACTCTGCTGTGGGAGGACACTGTGGACTTAGAGGAGGTGCAGAAGTGGGCCGCCAAGAGCCACCTTGGGGATCGGCTTCCAAAGAAATGCCTGCTGGTGCTTGGGGTCCGCAGGTGGGTCCGTGGAAGCTCACAGGCACCTCCCCCCCAATGACCAGGCCTGCAGTCTGGCCATGTCGCCCCAGAAACCCTTTCTGCTCCTCTTTTCTGGAGCCACCAGGACACAAATGTCCAAGCTGTGAGGGATGTGGCAGTAAAACAGGCACAGGGTTAGGGGACACTGTCCTTCACACTATTCTATAGCCCCCATGAACCTCTTCTCATCCCATGGAGCGTCCTCTACAGCCAGTGGTACCCATGGGGAAGGCCGGGACCACTAAGACCAGGCTCTCTGTCGTGACTTGGCCTTCAGTGAGAGATCTGGTTTGTGTTCATCTAAATTGTTTGCTAAAACTAATGGCACCTTTCTTAATTTCCTGGAGCTTTGGGAAAACAGGCGAGAAAAAAAAATCAGCCTCCGATTAATTTTCTCTCCACCTTTCCCAAATGAAAGAGAAAACGGGATGAATGCCCATGGCTGATAAATGTGAGAGGCTTAAATCAGTCCTGCTTCCCCCATGGTGAGATACGTCTGAAAGGTCCCAAGAGTCTTGGAAAGCAGCTCCTTTCAACAGGTTTCAATAAGACTGCCCTGCCAGCAACAAAGGCATAGGCAAACCTCAGCCCCACCAGACCCAGGTGTCTGCCACCTTGAAGCCTGGTGGGAAGACTTTTGGGGTGGGGGTTGGGGGCTACGGTAGAAGGGACAATATCTTATTAGTGCCCCTTTTCTGGGGGGCATTTTGCACCCTCACTACAACCCCAAGTTGTATTTACCTTGGCCTTGAAGAATTGGGACATTCTGCAGTACTTTCTTTTAAAATTTTTTAAAGCTAGTATGAGCCAAATATAACAGGTAGCTGTCCAGACTTGTTTAAAAAGGATAAACCCCAGCTAAGCACATAAATAACAGCCCAGTGCCTTTTATCATATAAACATGGCCAGACAGCCAAATGCATGGAAGAACCTAAACACAGGTTGTCATTGTTATCTCATTAAGTCCATTAAATATGTAGGAAAGAAAATACCTTCACATCTCAGGCCTGGTTTAAACTATCAGGGAACAGATTAGAGTTAATTAATGCTGTGAACTCTGAAGCTGCCAGCTGGGAGGCTCCCAATGCAATCCAGGTCCACACCTGTCACAGAAATAAGTTCAGAAAAATCTAAGTGGACCCTGATGTGCCCCGCTCCAACCCCCGCTTCCCCAGTGCTGGAACCATGGGTATCTAATCTGTAGATCACAAATCTGGATCAAGAGATAAACCCCTACCTCTGAGACAGAAAGCCGGTGGACTCCAAGCAGCAACTGTGCAAAGGTCTCTTGTCCACGCTCCGGAAATTGCCAAGGTTTCCAGCCCACGAGGTGAGACTGCTAAGTTGCTTCTGGCAAGTTGGAAAGAGCTTATCAATTATTCATGCAAACTGGATAAACAGGGATTTTATCTTGTAGCATGAATCAAGAGATAAAAATTCCATTTCAAGAGGGGGGTGGAGACTAAACTGAATGTTAATTGTAAACTGAAAAAGAAGAAGAAAGCAAGAAAAAATTAAGTTAGGTCTTCTGCCTGGGTTGCACTGTGAGCACTTGTAAGATCCCCCTGCCCCTGAATTTTCCTTCACCCATTCCCCAAGACCCTCAAACCAGGCAGACAGCCAGAAGACTCAGCTGGTTTCAGCTAATCTGCTCCCTCAGCCACACACCAAACCTGTCTTATCAATGTAATGTGCCAGCCATAAAAACAACACTTGGTAGCTAATTGGATGGATTTGTAAATCCTTCAGACACCACCACCTTTAAGGTATTTCTGTTGAAAATCAATTTCTTACTTCCAGACTGAAATCCAAAGCAGACGAATGTTTATAAACAGCTGCCTAACAAGGCAAAAGGCTCAAAAGAAAACAAAACAAAACAAAGGCAAACGCAACATGAAGAATATTTTGGCCAAAAAACACTGTCACTTCTCTTTTGTCCTCCTCTGCCCCTGCCCCTACCATCCCACCCATGGCCTTTCACCTGACAGTTCCTTAACATCTGGGAAATTAACCCAAAAGATAAAATTGGGAATTACTGGCTTATTTAGGCATTCACGTTATTAAATTTGACCACAGATTGGAAAATCTAAGTGGAGAAAACATTCATGCATCCAAGTGTCGGCACGGGCTGTCCCTGGTGGTAGGACTATGGATGAGTTTCATTTTTCTTTCTTCTACTTCATGTTTTCCAAATAGTATATTGGCAGTACTGTTAATATTATAAAGAGAGGAAAAAACTTTGTATATTGATTTATAAAACTTTTTATATATTGATTTATATAATGGGAGATAATAAACTTTGTTATCAACATAGTCTGAAGCAACGCAGATCCTGGATTTCTCTCTCTTCCCCCCCCCCTAAAAACAGAGGAATCCATCCCAATAGGTTTGCCTTTCTTGCCACCCAGCTGGTGGATGGGTGTGGAAAGGCAAGCCCCTGCTCGGAGCAGTTCTTCTGCAAACACCTGCAGGTATGAGAGGATGGAACCTGTGCTACGCCCTTTGGCCTAGGCAGAGCAGCGTTGCAGGAAGAGCCAGGGAGAGTCAGGAATTCCAACTCCCTGTGACACCCAACCTCCACCCTGTTCATCCCCCTTCCCCTCACTGTGCCTCGGTTTCCCCACAGAAGAGGGAGTTACTTTCTCTTTTGCTTATCTTACTTTTTGGATCTCAGGTGCAGAAAGTTGCATTAACATTCCTGCGTTCATGGCGTGCTAACCACCTCTGTTTGTGTCAGGCCCCTCATTCGTCTTATTTTCTCATTTCATAAATTTCCCTCTTCGCCCCCGTCTCCAAGCTCATTTCCTTAGAAACATGCAGGTGTGAAAAGCACGTAGTGTTTGCATGCACGTTTGTGCTCTGGGTTGACGTGAAGGAGCTTTTTTGCTTCTTGCTTCTTTCATGAGACACCGTGCCTTCTAGATCTCTCTATATTGTGTATCTTGTCATTGCTCTGACAGCTGAGGAGCCCTCTCTGTAGTCCCCATGTTTGACAGACACCTAGGGGGCCACCACGTCCCGCCCCCACGAAGAGCACTGTGAGGACGCTAAGACAGGTGCTGCGTGGGAGCACTCAGGCTGGGGAGGAGGAAGGCTCTGAGGCGGGCCTCTCCTCTGCCCTTCCCTGTCTTCTCCTCCCTAAGACGTTCCCAAGGAACCATTTGAAAATGAGTGAACCAGAAGATTTCTGGAGGCCCTCGCAGCTCCAATGCCTAGCAGTACTGAGCCCAGCATGGGGTCTTGAGCGCATGGGAGTCGCTCATCCACAAACCCACCCAGCCCCTCTGAAATCATAGTAGCATCCGCCATCTCACCAATAACCTACAACCCACTAGACCCCACGCTAACAGCTTTACTTACATCACTTTGCTGGATGCTCCCCTCCTCTCGCTTTTTAGATGAACAACACAAGGCTCAGAAAGGTCATGCCCAAAGGCCCCATGTCGTGCATCTCATGAGGAGCAGCACCAGGACATGAACTCCATTAGACACATGGGGCCTTCCTTCTCCCCTGGGCAGCGGCCTCTCAATCCCAATATCAGCAGAAGCCCTCTCTCCCGCTGAATTCTCTTCCTTCTCAAGCAAAATGGACTGAGGCAACCCAGTCTTTCTACAGACTGTCTGCAAGTCCTGGTGTGTCTAAATAGCTCCAATCTGTCCACCAATTCCATGAAGAGAAGAAACTGACTGGGCGGCTACTGGCACCCAGAGCCAGTTGCTCATCTGGTCATTCTACAACCAACTATGAGTGCTCCTGGCATCAGTCAGAGGGCTAGGCTGGGGACCCAGAAATTTACAAAAACAAAAACAAAAACAAAACCCCAAACCTCCTAGGCAAGTGAGGCTGGCAACAGAAGAACAAGAGTTTGCTCTTCACTCAGCAGAGAGTTTAAACACCTGGCCACGATGTTGGCCCTGTGGCTAATCACATGAGGAACACATGGCTCTGCCTTTGTGAACAACTGCCCCTGGGGTGCAGGGTCTATGATGTATCTCCACAGTCTGGGGACTGGCAACCCAAGGGAGAATTTATTCATTAATGAATTACTACTAATAAATTAATAAATATGAGGATAAAATCAACAAACCATGCCCACCCAGCTTGGGCACCACCCAGAACAATTGTGATGATTACAATGCTACATGTACATCCATCCACCCATCCATCCTTTCACTCATCCACTATCCATCCATTTACCCATCGATCCATCCATCCATCCATCCATTCACCCATCCATCCATCCATTCACCTATCTACCATCCATCCATCCATCCAACTATTCACCCACCCACTCATCCACCCACCCACCCACCCATCCATCCGTTCACCCACCCATCTATCCATTCATCTATTCATCTATCCATCCTTCCATCCACCCACTCACCCATCCATCCATCCATCTATTCATCCATCCACCCACCCATCTATTCATCCACCCCCTCATCCATCCTCCCATTCATCCATCCATCCATTCACCCACCTATCTATCCATCCATCTATTCGTCTATCCATCCTTCCATCCACCCACTCATCCACCCAACCACCCATCCATCCATTCACCTACTCATCCATCCACTCATCCACCTACCCATTCATCCATCCATTCATCCATTCATACATATATACACCCACCTATCCATCCACCCACCCATCCACCCATCCACCCTCCCATCTATTCATCCACCCATTCATCCATCCTCCCATTCACCCATCCATCCACCCACCCACCCATCCACCCACCCACCCATCCACCCATCTATCCATCCACCCAACAATCCATCCGTTCATTTAAAACATGTTCACTGAACATTTATGTGCCAGGTGCTAGGTTAAGCCCTCCAATGCCATCCTCCTGCCAGCCCATACACAACAGCCAGATGGAGCAAGAAGACTGAGACAGGTGCTAAGGCTGGTGGGGGGAGTTCCCAGGCAGCACAAGACAGTTCCACAGGGGCAGGTGGACAAAAAGTCATTCAGGACCCAGGCAGTTTAAAGTCAGGCAGAAGAGCCAGACCTTCTAGCCCAAGACCAGGTTTGCATGCAGGCTCCTTTACACACCAGCTATGAGACCTTCGACTTCCCTCCAGGGAGTTTTAGCACCTGAGAAGACTAGATCCTGCACCCAATGTCCACTTCCATGGACACTGTCCTCTTATTCCGACAGGGCGGCAGGTGTCATCCTCATTTTATAGAGGAGGAAACAAACTCAGAGGGAGTCATAGGGCCAGGACTAGGGGAGGCAAGTGAGGCATCTAGGGCTCAAACTGGAAGGAGACACTCGCTCTGAGGTGCTGCCCTGCACCTGTGCCAGCCTGAAAGTAACTGCCCCTTATGTGTTGAGCCCTCAGTGCCAGCTTGCCTCACCCCAGCCCCAGCCCTGATGAGCTGCTAAGTGGTAGCATTAAGATTCGCAGTCACGTCTTCTAACATAAGTCCAGTGCTCATTCTGTCATAGTTTATTCATTCATTCATTCATTCATTTATTCAACAGATATGTGGTGAGCCCCTATCATGCACAAGGCATATGCTAGGCTTGGGGGTGCACCAGTGCAATGGGGAGCAAGACCAACATCATGGCAATTACCAGAGGAGACAAATGGGTGTCAGTCACCTGATGACCACGGGCTCTCCTGGAGAGCAGCAGCATGTTTTCCCTGCCTCAGTTTCTCTGTATGTAACATGGAGGTTGTTACAAGGATCTGTTTGACCATGGGGCTGGCCAGCACACTCACTCTGTAGGCAGGAATGATTACCAAGAGAAGTCCAGCCCACTCTGGCCTGTCCCACACTTCATCCAGAGCAGCCCACCCGCCTTTCCCAGCCTGGGAGGCCAGCCTGGATGTTTATTTGGTTATTAGATAACCAGGCCCGGGCACCACTTCTTTGATCAGACACCGCTGATAACAAGCAGAGGAAACAGACCGTTTTACAGCAAGATTTTGTGGGGCGATCTTATCTCCCCATGGTGTTTTTAACGGACAAGGACGAGGAGTTAGGTGTTTGGAGAGAAGGGGAGGGAAGAAAGCCCCGGTTCTGCTTTGCTTTCCCATCCATCTGGCCCTGGACTTTGATTATGGGGGAGGCACAGAGTGGGAGGAAGCCTGCCTGGGCTCCTGTCTCCTACCCAATGGACATCTGGCTCATGGCCACCTCCCTCACCTCTACTGTGCTTGTCCCCAGCAAGACCCACCCCCCCAAAGCCTATGTCCTCCCCAAACTCTGGGCAGTCCTGACTACCTGGGGAGGGCCCCGCAGCAGTTAACAGCCCAGAAGAGCCCAGCTCTGCAGGCTAAATGCAGTAACGCCCATGGATGTGACTCACGGCCAGCACAGGGTCGGGCTTCTCCTCCAGACGACCTTGAAATTGGTACCATTTCAAATGTTCTCCAGTGATTATTCTGTATGTAAGAAAGAGGTCAGGAACTGAGTGTATATCACCGTTCCTCTAGCAAAATGTGAGGTCTGGACAATATAACTTCTTTTCCTTTTGGTTAAAAATAAATATCTGTTTGAAGCCAATAAATGAGTTTTAGCTCTGGTTCCTTCTTTCACTCTTGTTTGATCTCCTTATAACTCAAGAAGAGTCCTGTTCAAACACTATTCGTCCATTTTCTTTGCTTTTTACCTGCCCTGTGCTTCTGTTTCCTCCATGGAGATGGGGAGTGCTGGGCCAGCCAGCCTCGAATGCCCATTCCAGCTCCTCCGAACTCCCACGTGCTGCCCATCATCAGCGTGAGGCAGGAGTGGTGCAGGTGCATGTCACCCTCAGCCGCAACAGCTGGCTGTCACTCAGACTCAGAAAGCACTTTGGAATAACGCTTCCCTGTCATTCCTGAAATTCCCTCTTCCAAGAGGCTGTTATTATGAAATGGGAATTTTCACTTGGGATCTTCAGATTTAGAATGGAGCTGATAGCTCGGTGAGACAGCGCACTTCAGAGACACACCACATCGTAGTCCTAAGAAGAGACCTGGAAGTTCTACCACCTTCCAGCTGTGTGGCCTCGGGGTAGTAGTCTAAACTCTCTGAACTCTGTTTCCCCATTCTGTAAAATGGGGCTGACAATAATTCCTATTTCTCATCAGGTTGTTTGGATATAAAGTATATGCATATAAAGCACTCAACACAGCACCTGGCCCACACCAGGTTCTCAGTAATTACCAGCAGTTTCTCTTATTTATACATAAGCCAATACAACTATTATATATGAGAACCATGCATTGTGGGGAAGTCCCTACTTCCTATAGCAGTTCAATAGATTATGAAAGCACTGAATTATGACCCCACCTGGTACATCAATGTAACAGCCCCCTCCCCACGACACACCATTAATACTTGAACCCCATCAGCAGCCTGGGACTTCGAAATGCCCACATTCAGAAAGCCCAGAGACTGCAATCTCAAACAGTATGGCCAGAATAGCATCGCATTGTTCAATTACCCACAATTATAAATTTTGCAAATTTAAAGACACATAATTGCCACAAATAATCACAATCATGCAATTATAAATAATCACCCTGTGCAACTCTCCTCTCGCCCATAAAAGTTATCCCTTTCATGAGAACTTAGTGTGTGGCATGTAGCCAATGTCCGCCAGGGACAGCTCGTACCAATTTCAGTTTCAGCAAGGCCACCTCGAATCTCATGCTGTTCTCAGTAATCCATAGAAACCAGAAAAAAAAAAAAAAAAGTCATTTTCAGGAAGGAAATTGGTCATTTTCCTCACATTTCCATTTGTGCAAGATCATACTGTGGCCTCTCTCTGCACTTTTTGCTATTCCTTGTTCCTTCTGGAGAAGAAGAAAGCTAAGGACCGCCAGGGTCCCGGGCTGGGGGTCCTTGGGGTTGAAGCTGAAAGACTCTTTTGGCTCCTGAGAGTCTCACCCAAGTTTCTGGGAAGGAATCAAAGAGGACGTGGTGTCCCCCGCCTGCTCTGAGATGATCAGTCCACAAAAGTGGGACAGATGAATCTCTAAAACCCTCAGAGGGGAGACTCGCCACTCGGACATGCACCTCAGGCATGAAGCTGCCCCCAGTTCTCCAAACCTTCCCCAAGGACACAATCTCTCTCTCCTCTCTCCTTCCTATTCCCTCTCTCTTTTCCTTCCCCTTCCTCGTTCTCTTTTCTGTGTCCTTTTCACTCTCTCCCTCCTTTCTCTCTCTCTCCCCTTTTCTCCCTTTCTGTCTTTTTCTTTCTCTCCCTCCCTGTTTTCTCTTCTTTCTCTCTCTCTCGTTTCCCTCTCTCCCCTCTTGCTTTCTTTCCTTTTTTCTCTTTCCACCTTCTTTCTCTCCCGCTCCCTCTCATCCCCTCTCAGTTGGTGACAACACAAGAAACAAACGCTGAAATCTATACACCTCCAGCCCAGCCCGCCCCCACACACTTTTACTGTTACCCAGAGGAACCATCCAGTTAAATGTTCCCATTCAAGCGATTCTCTTTCTGTTCTTCATTCATACATCCCACAAGTTGCCATTGCCCTCCTTCCCAGGTGCCTACACACCTTCAAGGCTCTCCTGCCACCCAGGATGCCGCTGGGGAGGCCCAGTGCCTGGGGTGGGGTACCGGGGGCACTAGTTTGGGGGCATCACCCTCACAGCGGCCTCGCCTGTGAGCTGCCACCCTAAACTGACTCACTCAGATGAGAGGGGGGTGGGGGGTGGCAGGAGGAGGAGTTGAGGGGAAGAAGGAAACCCGCTCTGGCCGGCTCCACACTTTGCCTAGATGTGCTTTGGAGCCGGGACCAACTCGACACAGAGAGCGACTCCAGCTCCCGGGTTGGCCACTTTGCGCTCCCGCGTTTGCCGGGATCCAAGTTGACGCGACTTTTCCAGGAGTACCTGAAAGGCCCGAATAAGAACGTCAAGGGTCCCGGGACCCAACGGGGCTTAGAGGAGCTCCCCGCCCCCCTTGCCCTTCTAGAGAACGACCTGGCTAGGGGTGCGCTTGGCGCGAGGAGCGCATCGCGCGGGCTCAGCCAGGACAAGAGTTTAGGGGAGGCCTCCTTGCCCACTGTGAAGACGCTGGGGGGAAGCGAAAGCCGGGGCACGGAGGGGGGTGGGCTGGGGGTCCGCATGGCAGGAGGAGCTGCGCCGGAGGGCTGTGCGGGTGGCGCGGCCGTGCGCGCAACGCCGGGGGCTGTCTCCACCTCTTCTGGCAAGTCGGACCTATGAGTGCGCAGCTCGACTTACACCATCAACAGCCCGGGAGGGTGAGCGCGTGTGAGCGCTGAGGGGGGCGCAGGACCCTTGCAAACTTCTTCACAGGATCCCAGCCTGGCCGCCGGCGTCCGCCGCAGCCAGAGAGCCCCGCACCCGCGCCTCGCGTCCGCGCACGGTGGCGGTGCCCCAGGGGCCGTCCTGCCAGCCTCGACGGGATGCCCGCAGCCATGCTCTCCTACGCTTGTGTCCTGATGCTTTGGGGAGGTAGGTGCCACCCTCCCCCCACCGGCTGACCGCCTGAGGTCGGAAGGGAGGGAGCTCGCCGTCTGACGTCCCCTAGGGCCCTTGGGGACTGCTGCACTGGGCCTCTGCACTTGGCCAGTGATGCTGCGCCCCACGCGCCCTTCTCCAGCCTCACCTGGCCAGCACCTGCCGCGCCTCTAGGATCCTCCTGGGCCGTGCGTGACGGAGCCGTGTCACCGCACCGTGCGCGTGCACCTCTGCGCTCTGCGCCCTGCGCCCATCCGGGTCTGGCCTCCAGGTATCTGGAGCAACCCCTCGTGTCGGGCTCTAGGGCGGCTGGGGCTTCTGAGAAGATGCAGGAGGATCCGAGACTCACTGAGACCCCCGTGGCAAGGAACAAACCCCAGGTTACTCAGACTAGGGCTCCTGGGGTTGACCTTCCTCACCGAATCCTGGACCTGGGGGTGTTTGGGTCTGTGTCCTGCAGCGGACTGGGGGAGAAGTTAAGGGAGGGTGCAGTGACCCTGAGCCCAGCAGGGGTGACAGAGGGGGCTAAGGGACCCTAGGAACCCCTGGTAGAGGAGACAGTGACTTCTCCAGGACCACTGGCTTCCCTGATGGCTCTTCTTGCAGGGACGAGGGGTGAACCACACTTTCTACAAATGCTGACTGCAGTTTGCCAGGATAAGAGCCCAATCGCCATTGGCAAAAATGACAATAAGAGCCCATCAGTGGGGGCTCATCCCCACGCACCCTCACACCCTCACTTAGCGAAGGGCTAAGGATGCTGGCCCTGGAGTCAGACCGCCTGGCTCAGAAGCCCAGGTCAGCTTCCTGTCAACTCTTGTGGCCCCAGGCAAGCACATCCATCAACTCTCTCAGCCTCAACTTTCTCATCTGTCAGATGGGCTCACAAAATCCCCACCCCCGTCTAGGATTATTGCGAGGGTCGCAAGAAGTAGTGCAGGAGGAGCACTTAGCTTGCTGCCTGGCACTGAGCAAGTGCTCGGTGGGTGGCAGCAGGGTGCCAGGGGGCCGTGAGGTCCCGCAGTGAGAGGTGCTGCCTGTGGTCCCACGGGCACTTCTTACTGCATTGACAGCCAAGTAGCAAAGTGCAAGTCTACCTGCAGGAGCTCTTCAGTCACAGCTTTTTCTTCCGAGCCCCAAATTGCTAGCAAGGTATTTTGAGGAGAGATGAAGGGTCTGAAGGAAGGTCAGGGGACAGGTGAGCTAGCAGTGTGAAGAGTCGCACGTGCATCTATCCAAAGGTGCCGTTATCAGGAGCTGTTTTCCCTGCCGGGCTGGACACGAGAGATCACACACCTATCCTTTGCTACAGGGTCCCACATCCACAGGCCAAGACAGCCCTATTCGTCCATTAGAAAGGGCAAGAAAGTAAGGCCGGAAGCAGGTGGCGAGGGGCAGCTGAGAGAAGAGAGCCCACACTGGGCGTGGAGATAGGGAGGACGGGAAACCAAGTGTCCATCTTCTCTCCTCCTCTTCACCCCACCAAGCTGTTCCATCCGGTGGGCATGGGACAATCAAGAGCAGTAGGACATCCTACTGCCCCAGATACCTGCAGTCTCAGTCACAGTGCAGGGCTGTTGTCTTTGGCAGGCCCCAAGCTTCTCGTCATGCCAATTAAATCACTGGAGTTTAGCATCGCGCTTGCTCTTGGGGAGCCTAGCTGCTCCTCTCCTAGGTGACCCTTCGCCCCAGCAAGTCAGACAGATTCCACAGCAGAGGAGCCAAGTGCGCCCAGCGGGGCTGACACGAGCCGGGGAGCCCACCTGCTCCAGAGTCTGCCAACCCCAATCCAGACTCAGACACCAGAGAGGGCAACGATTCCTGTCGGGCTGGCTTCGCAGCTCCCAGCTCTAAGCCGGGCACCAATTTCCACTGAATGCTTTTTTCAAAAGTCCTTTTCACCACTGGCTGCATCACCAGACAACGAGAGCCTCTTGCTTTACTGAAAGGAAACAGAACCCGGTTAATCCTTCAGCTACTTACATAATTTAGGGACCTGAGCTAAGGCATGCCAGAATTTCATGTCTCTTGGTTCCAGAAACTTTGTGTAGAATGCCACACTAGCCGCCCCACCAAGGGAATTCAGATGGAGTACACACACACAAACACACACACACACACACACACACACCAGGGTTTCTCAACCTCAGCATTATTGACATTTGGAACGGCAGGATTCTGTGCTGGGGGAGGGGGCTGTCCTGTGCGTTGTGGGGTGTTTAGCAGCCTGGCCTCTACCTACCAGATGCCAGTTGCACCCCTTCCCAGTTATGACAACCAAAAATGTCTCCAGACATTGCCAAATGTCTTTTGGGGGTAACTTGCCCCCAGCTGAGAATCACTGGTATGGATAGCTCAAACCCAACTGGTAGCTTTTCAAATGAATCGTTGTCAAAATCACTGGGTTGGACGGATATTGTTATTCTTGCTGTGAACAATCAGGACCTCAAAGGCACAGAGGGGCCCAACGAAAACAACACAGCTTATATAGTTTCTAATCTGGACGTTGATTTTTTCCCATTTGTTCTCCCTCCCTCTTGTATTTGCAAATGTCCGCTGGGTGGACGCCGGGGCCGGGCGCTGGTGCGTGCAGTTACCCACTGCTGCGAACCCTCCTGCAAACCCCATCGTGCCAGACATGCCTGGTGCCAGTTCCCAGCTGCCAGCTTTGGTTCGCTCCACAGCAATTTCTGGCTTTTAAAAATCTCCTGACTCAACAATTTATGCTTGAGGGGGAAAATGAGAAACCACGGCTTCTTTTTTTTCGCACTTGTACTTTTTTTTTTTTTTTTTTCTAATTTCAGTCTGCTTTTATCTCAAGCCATATACTTTGGGATGGCAAGTTATCATTTAGAGGCAGATTAACTAGGACCAAATCACAGGCTCTTCCATAATAAATTAGTTGTGGATGTGGAGCGCTGTTTCAAAACCCAGAATAAAAACCAAGAAGAAAATTAACTTAAATACGCTCATCCGAAAATCAAATGTGAACAGAGATCAATCATCGTATTACTTATTTAAGACAAAGAAAATTATCAATGCAAACTTCCTCTTGCCGCTTTGCGAGGCGCTTGCTGTGGACGAATCATCACGGGCATCTGTTTCACTTATCTCTCACCGAAGAATACTCTCTAAATTCAAAATAACCAGCTCAAGGCAAATAGAGCAGCTTTCCTTGATTTCAAAACCATCTGGATGGCAAACCAGCTGGAAGCTACACGTAAAGAAATATTTGCACGATGTATTGGAAGTTAGCTATGCTAATGAAAGCTTTAAGCCAGAATGAGCCCCTGATAAAACTTCCAAGATACAGTGGTTCACCGGCAAAGTCAGTCTGGAAAATGCAGATGAATAGCCCAGTGCGAAGGCAGGGCGGGGAAGCCATTAAAATCAGTTTGAACTTGAGAGCTACTAAGCCAAGCTGGGGGGACTCTGGGGAAGGGTCTGAATTTGGAAGCTGGTTCTGGGGTGATTACGAGTTGTGGCCAGGGGGTTGGGGTGGTCATTCCTTGAGTGAGATGGTCTTTTGTGCAAAGCCAGCCCCTGTCCCCTTTGGGCTTTCAGTTAGTTTCCCAAAGACCCTGATACAGGAAACTGAGACCCAGGAAGTCAGCTGCACAGCAAAAAGGTGAGAGTGATGGAGACTCACGGGAAACCTTGTCCCAGAAAATGTCAGACCTCCCAGCTGGACCAGCCTGTGCCCCCAGAGGCTGGTGGGGTTTGGCCCCTCAACAGATTTGTGTGCTACAGAGAGCTTGAGAGCAGCACCTTTGGAATTAGACAGACCAAAGCCCAGTCATTGTCCTGTTCTGTCACCTGGACCTGCTCAGCTTCCCTAGGCCTGTGACCCCATCAGTGAGTGCGAAATGGTGATAACTCTGGCCTCCGGAGGTGCTGGAAGAGTTAAACGACAAGATGTGTGGCAGTAAGGACCTGGTGACCCTGTGCTGTTACTGCACAGCCAGACCCTGCTCTAAACTCCCCAGACCTGGAGAAGAAAAGGGCAGGGCCCCTGCTCTCAGCAAGTCGCTGTTTCAGCTTGAGCTTAGGCAAGTCACTTAATGTCCATCTCCTCTTGGTGGGGGCTGTATTTTCCTCCCGTTCTGATGTTCTGCATGCCTGCAAGAAGACCTCAGCTATTGTAATAATACCAACAGCAACACATTACAATTGCTCCTTTGTAGTGAACCCTCATGTTGTGTGGGGTCAGGCTTGGGTTTGGCCTTCTGTGCTGCCACCTGTGATCCTCCTCTGGGTCCACAGTGGGTGCCGCTGTCCTCTTTTCCTCATCTGTAAAATGGGAATAATAACAGCACTTGCTGCTGGGGGACAGCAAGGTCAGTAAGAGGAACTGTCTAGCAGAGAGGTGTCCAACAGGTCTCTATTCAGCAAACGTGTACTGGGTGCCTTACTGTGTATATGCCGTTCACCAGTGTGAGGCTTGATGATACGGCTCCCTGTCCTCGTGGAAATCAGAGTCAAATAGGACAATTAAATATTCAATGAATAATTAATTACAAGAGTAATAAGCACTATACAAAGTAGGTCCAAGGGCATCTAGTCTGGTCTGGGATGTTAAGGAGGCCATCCCTAAAATTGTGACATGTAAACTGCAGCCCAAAACAAGAGGAAGGGTTAACTAGATGGGACAGGGAGGAACATCCAGGCAGAAGGATCGGCCTGTGCAAAGGGCCGGACGTAGAAGACAACAGGGGTGTGTTTAAGGAACAGAGAGAAGGCAGTGGGGCTGGCCAGGTGGGAGCGAGGGCCAAGGGGTGGATGTGGTCAAAGGTCAGCCGAGGCTAGATCCTGGAGGGTCGTGGGGCTTCAGGAAGGAGTTGGACTATGTTGAGGGCAATGTAGGATCCATTGAAGGGCTTTATGCAGGGGAGGAAAGGGATTTCTCTAGAAGTAGTGAATTCCCCTTCTTGGAGGCATCAAAGAACAGTCTATTGGTGCAGGGGTAGCACTGGCCAGGGAGTTGGCCTGGATTTGCCTGAAGCCTGAAAGTCTCCAGTGCTAGGCCAGGACATGTGCTGTCGATATTGTTTTGGCCTCTGACACCCCTGCCCCAGCCCCCTTCAGTGCCTCATAATAGTGATGGTTGTGGGAACAGGCTGCACTTACTAAACGTTCACTGCATCCACCAGGGCCCAGGCTCAGCTCAGAACTCACGTTTGGGGCAGCATTTGGGGCAGGTTCTATGGTCCCCATCTTACCACATCCCTGAAAGGTAGAGGTTATCACCCCAGGTTATCCCAGAGGAAGAAACCGAGGCATAGAGAGTGACATGCTTACCCAACAGCAGCTAGGCAGGGGGATAGCTAAGAGTCGTTCGTAGACTTGAGACTCTTCTTTGACAGGCAAGGCTAGAGGTACCGTTTTGCCCATTGAGTTCAGTGCTGACCTCTGTCTCCCTGTCTGGGAAATGGGAAGAACCATACTCTTCCCTGAATGAAATCCGAAGGCCTTGCTGAGGCCCACAGGCCAGTGTGACCGGCCCTGCCTGGCTGCTCCTCCACGTCCCCAGCGCCACCCCCGCAGGGTCTTCACACGCTCTTCCTTCTGCCTGGAATGCTCTTCCAGCTCCTTCTTGCTGTTCACGTGTCTGCTCAGATGTCACCTTCTCAGAGAGGCCTTCCCGGAAGGCCTACAGCGACTCACCTCCCACCCGTGCACGCGTGCGCAGCCTTCCCCGTGCCCCGTTTGGTCTCCCTGGGCGGCACTCACCCGCTCTGCCCGCCAGGGTCTGTAGTGGCCCGTTCCTCTTTTCATCTACTGTTCCTCACTGCAGCATGGGCTGCACAAGGGCAGGGACGTGGCCTTTTTAATGACGGTTCTTTCCCCGGTGCCCAGAACAATGTCTGGCATATAGTCGGTACTCAATAAAAGCTCACATATTCAACATACAGCCCACGGCAGCAGATGACAGCAGGGGGACAGCCCAGGTGAAGGGTCCACCCAGCTCCCCAGAGCCCCAGCTGCTGGAGACCCTCCTCAGCTCCTCGGGCAGTGCAGGGTGGTGGGCTTCATGGCCTCTCCCCAGCCACCTCCCCCAGGTCAGTCCTCTGGCCCCTTTTTCCTCATCTCTTCTCCCCACTACCAATGTTAGCACCTAACCAAGCATGTGAACCACTTCAGCGTGTTGAGATTTAAAACACTTCCTTGCTGTCACTGTGCGGGACATAAGGAAATCCATCAAGTGGAGTCACTCCTGATTGGTGGGACAATCTCAGCCAGACCTTCAGGGGAAGCTCAACTATGACCTGCTCCTGCCTTTCAGCACCTGCTGCCCCACTTCCTGTGCTCCTCAGTCCCCACATGACCCTCATCCCCGCACACCTCACAGACACCCTTTCTTCTACCATGACACAGTCACATGCAGTCTGTCAGTCTGCTGGTCAAGCCACATTCCTTCCCCTGCAGATTCATGCTGTTCCTTCTGCTCAAAACACTGTTCCCTGCCGCCAGCCTCCCCATCACTTGCAGACTTCAGTGTAAATTTCTTTTTTTTTTTTTTTTTTGTCTTTTGTCTTTTTCCGTGTCCGGCAACGGATCACAACCCTCAGTGTTGCCCCCGTACCGGGCCGGGACCGGCAACGGGATTGCAACCCTCGGCGTTGCCCCTGCGCCTCGCTCAGCCAGTGAGCGGGAACCGGTCTGTATGTGGGATCCGAATCCTCGGGCGGGAGCGCCGCAGCGCTTCCCAAGCGGCGCACTTATCCAGTGTGCCACCGGGCCTGCCCTTCAGTGTAAATTTCTGCAGTGGAATTGCTGTGGCAAAGCATGTGTGTCCAACTCTTCCACTCGCCTTCCTTTCAAATGGACTGTACCAGCTGGCACCCCCACCAATGCACAGCCTGTGAGAGCACTGATTTCCCATATGCTCGCCAGCCTTCACCATTATTAGTCTTTAAAAATCTTGGCAATGGCAGTGCTTGTGATTTTGGTTTGCATTCCTCTATTATGAGGAAGGAGGAGCATCCATTTGTGTTTTTAGGGAACCCTCGTGTTGCTTTTCTGATGAACTGCCTCGTTGTATCTTTTGCCCATCTTTATATTGGACTTTTAATCTTTTTTCTTGTTGGTTTGTAAGTGCTCTTTATATAAGAAAAATAGCTGTCTCCTGTAGAAAGTGCAGTTTTCTCCTAGCTCACTGTGCATCCGCTCAAGCCTCCTGAAAGGAATTTGCTGTTTCTCCTTTTGCACGTTCACACCATTGAAACGTGTGGCAGTGCACGGGCTGTTAGCAATGTGCACTTTCCCCAGAGAAGAGATGGCCAGATGTTCCGACTATAAGTGACACTTCTGGGATGTGAAAGTGTGTGTGTGTGTGTGTGTGCATATGTGAGAGAGAGAAAGTATGCGTGACTTTGCTCAGAGGAAGAAAAGCAGCTGGAGCACCGTGCTGAGTGCCTTGTACACGTGACCTCCTTTGCACAATCTCTCTGTGCCATGATCGCTGCCTGACTAAGAGAGGAGTGAGGCCATGCACTCAGGTCACCCAGCACCAGGCCCAACGGCTAAGATCCATGGGCCACAGAGCTCCATTTGTCCACTGCCCCCTTCCAAGGAAAGCTCAGCTCAAAGTCCCCACGCTGCTGCCTGTTTAAAAGAACCATGATTTAAAGCAAAGTTTGGCACCAGGAGACACACACTGTCTGAGGTGTTGGGGCAGACTGTTTACACAACAGTCTTCATGGGGAAGATTGCAGTGGGGAGACCACAGACATGCCAACAAGAACGTTTTTTTAAATCCCCAATTAAATGTCAATCTGAGAGTTGTTGGAGTGAGAAAGAACCTGATTGTCCATCTGCAAAGACTGTAGAGTGGACTGGGCTCTGGAATTCAACAGCCCACTTTCAAATTCTAGCCGCTCCACTGACTTGTTATCTACTTAAACCCTCTGTGCCTCAGTTTCCTCCTTTGCAAAATAATGCCCACCCCATGGGGTTGCTGTGAGGAGGTGAGACCATCCATGTGAAAAGCTAGTGCAGTGCTAGGCGCAGAGCAAGCACTCAGTAGGTGTCATTCATATCATTTATGAAGGGTTACAATCTTGGGAGTGAGCTATGCTGCTTCTTTGGGGTGGCTACAAGGCATTCTGGGACATCAGGAGCATGGCTGGGGATGAGGGGGCAGAAATGGTGGCTGGAAAGGTCAGAGGAAGATGGGAGTGTAGAGTAAGGGAAGGAAGTCAGAAGCCCAGGTGCCTCTTCCAGAGGCATAAGGGGACTCACGTTGCCTTTGCCTGGTGACATATCCAAAGGGCCTACTCTGGTGGGTGGGACAGTACCAGGTGTTTCTGGGCGGTGCGGATTTTGGAAATCTGTATTAGTTTCCTAGGGCAGCTATAACAAAGTACCAGAAATGTATTATCTCACAGTTCTGGAGGCCATGTTCCCTTTGAAACCTGTAGGGAAGAACCCTTCCTTGACTCTTCTAGCTCGTGGTGTTTGCTGATAATCCTTGGCTTTAAATACAGCATTCTGATCTCTGCTTCTTTCGTCATGTGGCTCCCTTCTTCCTGCGTGTCTGTCACTGTATCTCATCTCCTCTTCTTTTAAGAACCACAGCCATATTGGATTTAGGGCCCACCCTTCTCCAACATGACTTCATCTTAACTAATTACATCTACAATATAATTGGTTGCTCAGGAGCCATCCAGAGCGTGTGCAATATTGGACCTAATAAGCCCAGAATGAGGTTCACTGGTGGTCCTGAGTGTTAACAGTCTCTCTGCATGGTCAGCCCAGGGGCAAGGAGACCCACTGCCCACCACAGAGAGGAGCCAGGGAAGTGGGGTCCTTCACTAGAGCCAGGAAGATGCATTGTGCTACTTGTTGGTCCTCTGAGCAGTGGACTCTTCACCCTGAGGAATCCCTGCTCCCACCCCTTCCCCCATCTCAAGTCCTGTTCTGCTTGAAGCAAACTGCAGTGGACAAGTGCTGGTTTGGCCTGCCTAGCCTCCATTCCCTGTTCATTTGATACTGCAAAATTCCCCTCATTGACTCCAGTCCTGGAGAGTTTGTCAATCCAGGTGCCTTACTTCCGCCTGGGGTGTGAGTCTCCAGCTGGGCCAATAGGTTGCTTGCTCCAGGGCCTTGAATCTTAATCTTAAGTGACCAGAAGCTAAATACATTCATGGCCACAGGGGTGTCTTGGAGAAACTGCAGATTAGTTCCCACCAATTTGATTCCCAGAGCATCCCCTGGTTCAGTGAGCACCCATATCTTTCCAAGGAATCCCTTTCTAACTTATGCGAGTCAGATGTGGCTTCTGTTGCCTAAAACCAAAGCATCTGACCAATGTGCCTACAATGTCCATTTTGAGACCAGACTCTCATAGCAGTTAGCTAAATAGTGTGCGTGCCATAAACCCCCATTGATAGCTACCCCCAGAGCTCAATGTGCATTAAAAAATCTGAGCTACCCTCCCCAATCCTCAATATTAAATTACACAGAAAAGGGAAGAAAAGCAATAGCTCACGCCCAACCCCCTCCTTCCCAAAAGTATGTGCAAATACAGAGAGCGAGACATAGATGTATTTAGCTTGGACTTACTAGTGACCACAGTAAAACGAAATTACTTGTTCCTTGAAATGTACAATTAGAGTTGTTCTAACATGTGTTTTTGGTGGTTGGGTGTGGTTTCTAGATAGTTTGAAACTTAGGTCTACTGTTTGGCCCATCAGCTTTAACCAAATTCTGATGGGCTTCAATTTCCTTACAGCAACCCACAGTTACTGAAATTAAAACCAACTTGCTAGTGAGTGAGAATGCCCGGGTTTCTAAACAATCAGCATTTGAATTTGTTGTTTCTCCTACAGTCTTACAATACTTTTGCATTTTCATCTGCCTCTTGCAAGGGGTCAATTGAAAGTAACCATCAAAATCTCAGAGAAGGTAATAATCTTCACAATTGAGGGACTATCTGCATTTTACTAGTCAACCCCAACCCAAGCTTTCAGGGACTGTAAATGCTGGCTTGGGGACATTCAAAGAGGTGTGCGTTTCTGGCTCTGAAGGTGATTTGGGCAGCCTGGCTTCCAGAAAAGGCAGAGTTCCAGGTGACATGTACAAAGCCAGGCCAGGACATTCACTACTGCTGCTGACAGGGGCCGGGGCAAGAGAGGTTAGGACCCTGAGTCTCCAGAATCTTGTAAAGGTCTCAACAAAGACATGGTATCCCTTGGAATTTGCATATCCATTGCTGGAGAGCTTCTATGAGTGTTTGAGACCAGAGCTGCTGGGCTTCATTCTTAAGTGGGTGAAACATATTCCCTGTTTACATAGATAATTTGCTAAAAGGTTCTTTTTTAATTCTGCTTAAGTACAAAGACTAACTTCTCTTTCTCTCTACTCCAGATTCTAATTTAGCAGAGCTTAAATGAATGAACGCATGTTTATTGTGTTGTTAGATAACTTCCTGTAACTTCAACTCAGTGGTGAAATGTTTCTTCATTCAAGTATTCAGCTCTTCAACAAGTACTCAGTGGGTGCCTACTATGTACCAGGAACATAACAGGGAACAAAATGGACCTGGTGTGGCCCTCATGGGGCTTGCTTGCACTGTAGCTGGCAGGGGAGTAGGGGGTGGGGTAGGACAAGCAAATTAGAAAGCAAATAATAAACGAGAAAATGACAGGAGGTGATAAACACTATGAACAGAGACAGAAAGGGAGGGGGTGAGAGTTACCAGGGAGGTAGGCTGGTCCCTGGAAGGATTCTCCAAGGAGGTGACATTGAAGCCCAGTCCTAAAAGATGGAAGGGAGCCGGCCCCGTGGAGATCTGGGATGAGAGGAACCAGCCTGGAAGTCAGGATGGCTGGTGCAGGAGAGAGCAGGGAGGTGAACGACCAGTTGCGGTCAAATCCAAGGGCATTACGAAGCCAGGGGCAGATTTTCAGGTTCAAGAAGGCTCTCGGTTGCTGAGTGGAGAAGGCACCACTGGGAAGCGGTGGTGATGGCTTGGTTACGTTAATCAGGATGGAGAGAAGAGGGACCATTTCCAGATGTACATGGAGGCCGAATGGTCAGGCCTTGTGGACGGACTGGATATGGAGACTGTAGTACTAGTTTTCTGTGGCTGCCATAACAAATTACCACAAATTGGGTGGCTTAACACAACAGAAATTCATTTTCTCACAGTTCCGGAGGCTGGAAGTCTGAGATCAAGGCATGGCAGGGTTGGATGCTGCTGGGGCCAATCTCCTTGGCTGATAGGCAGCATCTCCCTGTGTCCTCTGTGAGCATACTTCGTTGGGGTCTCTCTGTGTGTCCAAATTTCCTCTTTTTCATCAGGGCACCAATCAGACTGAATTAGGGCCCACCCTAATGCCCTCATTTTAACTTAAACACCTCTTTAAAGGCCCTACCTCCAAAACACAGTCACATTCTGAGGCCCTGGGGTTAGGGCTTCAACACACGAATCTGGGGAAACACAGGACGGTCAACAACAGAAGCTCTTAAGAACAAACAAAGAAATATATTTTGAAAGTACGAGTTATATGCTGTATAGTCAACCATAATCATTCAAGGGAAGGATTTGTCCAAAATTTAGGACTGTACCTCCAGGGATAGGGCAGGAGAGGGGCACACAGGAGACTTTGAAAAGACTGGGAGTGTTCCAGTTCTCAGCTCCAAAGATGGGTTCCTAGGAGTTCATCTTTAAAGTGGACATATTATACATAACACTGTAGTGTGTATGACAGAATGCTGACCTCGGAGAGGCCATGCAATGGTCACTGTGACTGATGATAACATCCAAAGCAGAGCAGGAGGGCTGGTGAGGGACAGGCAGGTGAGAGGTTCACAAGAGGTAGCATTAACAGGACCTCATGGTGGCTAAAAGGGAGCCGGAGAGGGGTTTGCCTGGTGGATGGTGGCGTCCTTAACTGGGCTGGACACAGGTGCTGGGAAGGTGGTCGATTCCATTGTGAACTCAGTGATTTTGAATTGCCTGCGAACTTTCCAAGAACTCATGTCCAGGAGGCAGTTGAAGACGTGGGTCTGCAAGATCAGGGGTCTTGGCTTCCCCATCTGTAAATTGGGGACAGGACACTTATCTATCTCAAAACACTGCTGAAAAGATAAAATGAAATGATATATCAGGTACTTAGTGAGGTTTCATTCTCAGATATTTCTGAGTACCTGCTATGGGCCAGGTGCAAGGCCAGAGCGGGGATGGGATGGTGAGCAGAGCAACCAACCAGGATGCGGGATCCAGGCGGCAGGATGTGACCCAAGGAATCCTGCCAATGTGGTCGGTGCTACTGAGGGTGAGGGTGGGGGAGGTGCACCAAAATGCCCATCAGTAGAAACTGGGTGAAACCGTTTCAACGTATCTGTATATTGGAACACCTTACAGCCAGTAAAAAGAACATGGTAGAAAGATTACTTTGTGTTGGTGGGAAACTCTCTCTACAAATTAAGTGAAATAAAAGCACAGTGCTTTAATTTACATATACATTTTTCCCCCAGAAGGATGCTCAAGAATCTGATCAGTTTTGCTTTGGGAGAGAGGGACTAAGGTTGAAGGAGACAAAAACCTCATTTTCTGCTTTCAGTGCAGTACACTTTGGAATTTGCTTTGGTTTTTTTGTTTTTCTAAGTGCCAGCTCTATTTAAAAACTAAAATATTCATTTTTTTAAAAAATCGTGGTGTGAGATGGAAATGTCTGACCCATGGTAAGCACATATACAAAATACTTGTTGAAAGAATAAATGAATGAATGGAGGCCAAGGGAGAGTAAAAGTTGACCGGGTTTGAATATTTATGGGAAAGACCAGAGGTTGAAGATCCAGGAGAAAGAGAGAGGGTGACAGACGTGGGAGAAGAGGACGGACAGGGACAGGGGAGGGGCCCTCGAGCACAGGGGGATCCCTGAGCTCTGAGAGTGCAGTGCCTATTCTTTTGGTAATGGGGCAGCATGCAGAGGGGGAACATCACCCACAGAGCAGGAGCAGGTACGGCCCTGTGAGCAGTTCCAGGAGAGTGGCAGGTTTGGGAGGACACTAAGGTGAAGGGAAACAGAAGCCAATTTAGGAGGAGCCACAGTTTGTCCAAGGGCAGTTCTAGTCCCCAATCATATCTGCAGACTTTTCTCCAGTAGCTCTTGGGGGTAAGGAAAGTGGGTCGAGTGACTGATCTTTATGAAACCAAGTTGCAGAGGTGGCAACTGTATTGTGTGGCTCTGTCTTAGCCACCAGAAGTGTGTCCTCAGTGAAATGAGGAATTGGAGGGCTCTATAGTCGAGGTGGGGACTGGTCCCCCGGATGGACACGTGATGGAGAAGAGACTCCAAGAAAGGGGGTGGAGATGTGAAGAGGCGCCCACAACCTCAGCAGGTCAAGAGCAGAGACTGGGGGCTGAGACAACGTCCACTGCGGGGCAGGCGTGGCTGAGACTCCAGGGACAGGGGGCTTTGCCCAGAGCAGGAGGCACTCTAGAAGCAGGCCTGGCTCAGGACCTGCAACCAGGGAGGCTGACAGACAGCTGGAGGTCAAAGTTATCCCCGTGGGGGTGTGGATCCCAGCAGAATTCCGGTGGCTGGTTCAGATGGGCTCTCCTAAACCTCTCCCTTCGGCTCTGCCCGCCCCTTAACACCCTCTTCCTGGCCAAGTGTGTCCCTGTCAGCTTCCACCAAGATCAGCAACATCTGGCCTTCCTTTTTGCACAAGGGCCAATTCAGGAGAACCAAGGATATTAGCAGAATCCTTTTCTTTCTTTCTTCAAGAAATTATGGTTAATCAGGAAATGTGATATCTGAAACTGCGTTTAAGCACCCTTTAATAGGTTCCCAATTACTGAAGGGGTTCGTTTTGGAGGCTAAAACTTCAGCAACGCCACAAGCACCTCACACCATGGCTCTGACCGTAATGCTGCCCCTCTGAACAAATTTCATTATTGAGCAAGACGCTTTTGAACCTAGTTTACATTGTCTTTGCTTGGCTGACCTTGTAAGTTATTGAACTGGAAAATGTGGTTTGTACTGTAAGACATGTTAATAATGCTGTTTTGTTTTTTTATTTTTTTTAAGCAAGGGACTTTTCCACTGCAAATGAGACAAAGAACATCATATTTAGCACAGAGAACACCTCGGTCTACTTTGAAACATGATTTTCATTAGCCAGGTTTTATACCATAACAGGGATTTAAATTTATTTTATAAAAACAGCCTGCCGCCTCCCCACACATATATTTATGTATATTCCTCCATAGAAAAGGGTCTGGAAAGATACACAAACCCGTAATAATGGTTGCTGATGAGAAGGGCTAAGGGGCTCCGCTGGCCCTGCCCTGGATTATTTTTTAATATGAGAATATATTAATAGAGGCTGCACAGGGCCCTGCCTCCCACCAGCAGCGTGATCTTGAGTGAGTGTTATGGGTTGAATAGTGTCCTCCCACAACTCTTATGTTGAAATCCTAACCCCTAGAACCCAGAAATGCAACCTTGTCTGGAGATAGGGGCTTTACGGAGGTAATCAAGTTGAAATGAAGTCCTGAGGGTGGGCCCTGTGTGACTGGTATCCTCATGAAAAGGGGACATTTGGACACAGACTTGCACAAGGGGAAGACAGCCATCTATAAGACACTGGAAAGGCCTGGAGCAGATCCTGCCGTCCAGCCCACAGACACCTTGATCTCAGACTTCTGGCTTCCAGAGCTATGAGAAAATTAATTTCTGTTGTTTAAGCCCCCCAGGCTGTGGGTGTGGGTGAGGCACCAATTCCCTGGCCCTCCTGCTAGTGAACCCCCTCCCCACCTGCAGGCAGACTCCAATGCAGGAGTCAGAGGCCTCCCTAGAGAACCCAGGAGAACCCACTCCCTAGATGGCTCCAGTCCTAGGATCTCCTCCCCCTTCCTCCCCCAAATCCGCATCTGCCCCTGGGGCCCCTAAACCTGTGCCTGCACCCTCCACCCCGGTGGCCCCAGGCACCTCAAACTCCACTCCCAACCCCAATCACAAACCCCTCCCCCTCTCAAACTGCTCTGCCCCAGGGCGCTCAGCCCCTGAAGGGGAGGTACCCCTCTCCTTCCCCGCATCCAGTGGCCTCTACTTCAGGCTGCTGCCCCTGGAGTCCTGTCTCTCAAACTCTCTCCTGCACAATTGCACTCCCGAGAGGGACCCCTGTGACCAGGGTGGTGTCTGTAAGTTTAGACATTTTAATCGGCATATGCAAATTTGGATAATGACTTTTCTTTCTTACATAGTTTGGGTAACTGACTTTTTTCCCACCGAACAGTAGATCAGAGTCACATTGACTTTCTGAGTGCCTCCCCATCCTCCGTGCTGGGCCCAGGCTTCACCTGCCCTGGTCTGGTCCCTAGGTCACCTCCCAGGGTCTCCCTGCTCCTCCACTCCACTCTCCACTGCATGGCCCTTGCTCCCACGCTGTGTCTGCTTCTAACACCCCCATGGGCTTTCAGCGTCTCGGGATAAAGTCCAAACTGCCCCCACCTCCTCGGGGCCTGCTCCGCCGCAGCCTCCCCGCCTGTCTACCCCAAGCTCACCGTGCACAGGAGCCAGGCCGGCCGCATCAGCTCTCAGCCTTTCCCCTCCTTGGGCTGAACATCTGCTGCTCCTCAACCCCGCTAGGCCAACCCCAGCGGCCCTGCACATTCCCACCTGTCACCTCCCCAAGTCAGTTCCCTGAGTTCCCAGCCTCAAGTAGCCCCCCTTGCCAGTCTGTCTCAAAGGCATCAGTGTTGATGCTTGTGTTTTCATCCATGGGATGAGTCGAACTATGTCTGTCTCCCCCCAGACATGAGGGCAGGAGCGGTCCCTGCACCCAGTGTGGCACCTGCAGGTGTGGAGGCTGCTCTGGTATTTGGTAAACATAGGCGTGTGCCCCCAGCTGTGGCCACCACCGCACAGGACCAAGTGCCTGGGTCTGGGGTTTGGCCTGTAAGCCCCTCTGGTGCCACGATCTCAATTCCTCTTTGTGTCTCTCCCATGCCTGGGTCAGGGGTCGGTGCAGGTCATTGCTGAATAAAAGCAGTAATTGCATACACTAAAATTTCTTTCCAGGATGCAGAAAACCAGCTTGAACTCATTAACCTTGGGAAAGCAGGACTGAACAAAAATGCCCCCTGCCCTGGTCTGCTCATAACAATAATCATAAAGAGTGAGCATCGCTCCAGTCCCATGTGGCAGGGCCGCGTGCTCAGTTCTCTGCCACCCTGTCACACGGTCCTCACGCCCGGCACTGGGGGTGAGCAATGTGGGTGCCTTGGCCCTGACTGAGCAGCTGGTCTTCACATGTTTATCTGGCCACAAGGGCCCACCTCAGGGGCCTGCGACCTGTGCCGTGAGCCACACAGGCCCCATGGTGGCTTTAATGCTCTGTCATCGTCATCTTGAGATTCTTCATACTTTTTGAACAAGAACCCTGCAGTTTCAATTTGCACTAGGCCCCACAAACCATGCAGCAGGTCCTGGTGGCCAGTATTTGTTGTGTGACTCCAGGCTTGGCAGATAACGAATGAGACAGAAGTGTCCTCAGTCCTCGCAGTCAGCTAAAGTCAGTTTGTGATCAACAAGTGGCCCCATCTACACTAACCATGGTCAGTGTTGGAAGGCAGTGACCAGAACCCCCACTGTCCCCTGTGGAGGAGGTGGAGGGGGCAGCAGTCTCTGGGGGACACCAGAGGGCCCACATTGAGATAAGGTCATGGGGAAGTCCTCACTGACAGGGTAACCCTTGACAGACAGATGAGCCAAAAGATCCAAAGAGAGTGTTCCTGGCAAAAGGAATCACAGGTGCAAAGGCCCTGGGGTGAGTGTCAGGGACTGACAGTAGTTCAGAGGGACACTGAGTGCTGGGAGAAAACCATCCGAGACAGGAAGCTGGCAAAGATGGGTTATGCAGGACTTTAGAATGGGAAGGGTTTTGAACAGGAGAGTGACTTGACCAGATGTACATTTTTATTATATAATATTTAATAACTACAAAATATATGTGTGCTTTGAATACATCATAAAACAGACCCCATGATTCTACCTCTCACCCCAACAACATTGTCCGTGTCTTTGCCCACGTGTACTTCCCTTCCTAAATTTTGTGTTTTTCCTTTCCTTGCTTTTTTTCGGGGTATGGATGCCCCCCACACAGCGTATGTTTTAGCCCTGCTTGTTCTTGAGCTTTAAAAAAGTCACAGAAGTAGGTATTATTCTGTGCTTGCTTTTGCCACTCAATATTATGTTTCTAAGGTGTGAGCTCGCTGTAGTACATCCATTTTCACTTCTGGATAATATTCCAATGTGTGAGGAAGCTGCAGGTTATTTTTCTGTTCTTCTGTCTACGCATACCCTATTTGTTCCCAGTTTTTTGCCATTACAAGCAAGGCTTTTGGAACCTTCTTGTACGTGTCACTGGGTGCACGTATGCAAAAGTTACCAAAATCATACTAATGATCTGTTAATGGGTCATGAAATCACGGTAGCAGGGCCCAACCAGCAAGTTTTCTTAGATTAAAGAGAAGAGTATACTTGAGAGTAGATGGGTCATAGTGAGAGTCAATACTATTTCCTGAAACTTCTGTTTCCATTATACGCATGTGTGCATGCTTGCATCGTATGTGTGCATTGTATGTGTGTGCGTATATGTGTACTTATATTGTGTTTGCCTGTATGTGCACATGTGCATGTTGCATTGTGTGTGCATGTGTGTGTATGCTTGTATTCTGTGTGTGCATGTATGCATGCTTGCATTGTGTGTTCATGTGCCTGTGTGCACACGCGTGCATGCTTGCATTGTGTGTGCATGTGCCTGTGTGCACATGCGTGCATGTTTGCATTGTGTGTGTATGTGTGAATGTATACGTGTGCACTTTCATATATACCATATGGTGTTGTAAATGTATTTCTGAATATGAGTCACAGGAAATGTTTGTAAACCACTGGTGTCATGCTGTAAATTTCTATAATATTAATCTATAAAAGTTGTTTTACAAAGTAGTTACCCCAACTTACATTCCCACCGGTAGGGTTGCCATTGATCCTCACCTACGCTTGCTATTTTTGGAATTCATAAATTTTGCTAATCTAATGAGCACAAAATATTACCTCATTGGGTCTTAATTTACATGGCCTTGACTAGTGAGTTTGAATGTCTTACATGTCTTTATTTGCCCTTCTGCTTTCCTCTTCTGTGAAATACTGGCTCATGTCTTATGCCTATAGTTCTATTGTATGGTTTGTTATTTCCTTAGCCTTCTTACAACTTCTTTACCTTTCCTGGATCTCAATCCTTTGCTGGTCAAGTGTGTTGTAGATATCTTCTCCTATTTTGTGGTTTTTCTTTTCATCCACTTTGTGGTGTCTTTTGAGTAACAGAAGTTCCTAATCTTAATGTGGTAACATTTACCAGCTGTCTTTCAATGCTTCTGCACTTTCTGCATTTTCTTTAAGCAGTCCTTTGCTATCTTGAGGTCATAAAGACATTCTTCCACATTTTATTTACCATTTACATGTATGTCTTCTATCCACTGGAGATCCCTGTGGCGTATGGTGTGAGGAAGGATCCCATTTCTTTTTCTTCTCCATGTGGACAACCAACTGTCCTGCCTGTTTCTTCAGTAGTCCTCTCTTCCCCACTCAACAGCAGCCCTGCCATATAGCAAGCTTGTCTAAGTTTCACGAATCAGTAACTGCAGTCTGCATTCTGGTTTTTTGTTCAGTTTGTTTATCTCTTCACAGAATATACAATGTTACATTTACTCTAGTTTTCAATAAATCTTGGTCTTATTTTTCTTCAATTCCTGACACCTTTGCTCTTTTGCACAAATTTTATAACCATCTTGTCCAGATCCTTAAAAAAAATAAGAAGAAGACGACGATAACTTGTTGGGATTTTTGACTGGAATCCATTGTATCTATGGAACACTTTGTAGAGAATAGACATTTCTTGATATTTCTTACCCATGAATATCATGAATATATCTCACTTCATTTATTTATATCTTCCTTCATGTCTTTCAATAAATCCTTATAATTTTCTCCAGAAATATTTTGCATATTTTTCTGAAATTTATTCCTAGTTATCTTACACTTTTTACTAGTGTCGTAAATGATATCTTTCACCCCTATTTGTTGCTGTTACAAAATGTGATTGATTTTTGTACATTGATTTCTTTTATCCAACCATCTTGCTAAACACTCTTATTATTTCTAACAAATTGTCTGTAGATTTTGAGTTTTTATATTTATAATCATATCATCTACAAATAGTGATAATTTCATTTTTTTTTCTAACTCTTGCAACTTTTCTTTCTTTTTCTCATTTTACTACTAGGACCTTCGGTAAAACACTGAAGGTAATTGGCATTCATTATGATGGTGGTATCTTTGCCTTACTTCTGATCTCAAAAGTTCCGTATCTCACCACTGAGAAATATCATTTAGTGTAAGGATTGTTGGTAAGGTCCTTAATCAGCATAAAGACATATCAAACTATTTCTCTTTTGATGAGGATTTCTTATTGTGGATGGGTGTGGAATTTTATCCAATGCTTTTTCTGCATCTAAGTATACGTCTTTCAATCTGTGAATGTGTTGAATAACATTTACAGATTTTTCTAATGTGAATCATTCTTGCATTACTGGGATAGACCCAACATGGACATAATGCTAATATCTCTGCTACATGTAAATGCTAATAGTTTAGTTAGTGCTTTTGCAACCGTGTTTGTAAATGAGATTGGCCTATAATTTTCCTCTCTCTATTGTCCTTAATTTTCCATTCTTAAAAAGCTTCAAGGTCTCTCTTGGAAATAGATCCTGTGTGTGTGTACAACTTGAATAGTTCTATAACTATTAAAGAAATTTGAGCAGTAATTTAAAATCTCCTCCCACACAAAAAATGTAAACAAACAAAACCAAAAAACACAACAAAGGAAGGGGGCCAGGGGTGTGGGAACGCTAGCAATGTGCTCACATGGACATTTTTGTAAACACTGAAAACATAAAGCATTGGCCAGTTAGCTCAGTTGGTTAGAGCTCAGCCTTGTAACTCCAGGGTCAAGGGTTTGGTTCCCTGTACTGGCCAGCCACCTAAAATAAAATAAATATTATGATGGAAACGAGATATTTTAACATTAAGCACTTAAGCAACAGCTTCTGACTTTCTTCTGCTGGTCCTTTCCACTCTGACTTCCTTCCATCACACTCTACTTCCTGCTGTGAAGTGTTGGAGGGACAACAGGCATCTTAGGGCTCCAATTTAAGGAGAGGTTGAGTTGGGAATTCTTTTATCTAGTGGGATATGTTTATATGTTCTGCAGCCACTTCCACGTGTCATTAAGTTTTCACTAGCTGAGTTGGTGTGGGACTGGCTGCAAGAATCCTCTTGCTATGGTGGAATCCTATGTACCCACCATCATGCCATGAAGTTGCATATGAACGTGTCCTCCAGCACAAGGCACCAGAACTAAGGCATGAAATGTACAGAACTAGAAGCTGGTCTCTGGAAGTTGTTGTGAATCTCATAGCTCATACAGGAAAGAAACTCGATAGAGGTTTTCCAAAATTGATAACAATCCTAAAAATTTATGACATTGTCATAATGAGTTGTGGAGCTGAAAAACTTTTCTAAGTCATTGATAACAAAGTATTTTTAATCAACAAAAGAAGAAGAAAGATTGAATGGCCTTTCTACTCTTGCCATAGATAATGAAAATACCAAGTCTTTGTCACATGAACAGATAATCAAAGACTAAACGATCCAAAAATGTAGGAAAAGACTGTCATAGAGGATTCAAGCAGTTGATTAATAAAAATAGTAAGCTGTTATTATAGATTTTGTAATGTTTGTAGTATTTGTCAGCTTTACAAAATCTGTAATATGTTGTGACTTTTTTCTCATTCTAAATAAACGTTGACTTTTAGGCCAATTTTGAATTGTATAAATTTGCATTATTTTTCTTCAGATGGTCCCCCAAATCAAATAAACTTCAGGCTCCACAAAACCTGGATCTGCCCTTGGGAATAAGAATTCACAAAGTGAGTTGGAGATTGCTCCCGCTTTTTCTACTCTCTGGAAGAGTTTATGTAAAATTGGAGTAATCTGTTTCTTTAAAGTTTGGTAAAATTCATCTGTAAAAACACCCTGGCCTGGATTTTTTTTGGCATTTTGTTTTGTTTTGCTTTTTTGGTTTTGTTCCTGTTTGATTTTTGACTGGAATCCATTGTATCTATGGAACACTTTGTAGAGAATAGACATTTCTTGATATTTCTTACCCATGAATATCATGAATATATCTCACTTCATTTATTTATATCTTCCTTCATGTCTTTCAATAAATCCTTATAATTTTCTCCAGAAATATTTTGCATATTTTTCTGAAATTTATTCCTAGTTATCTTACACTTTTTACTAGTGTCGTAAATGATATCTTTCACCCCTATTTGTTGCTGTTACAAAATGTGATTGATTTTTGTACATTGATTTCTTTTATCCAACCATCTTGCTAAACACTCTTATTATTTCTAACAAATTGTCTGTAGATTTTGAGTTTTTATATTTATAATCATATCATCTACAAATAGTGATAATTTCATTTTTTTTTCTAACTCTTGCAACTTTTCTTTCTTTTTCTCATTTTACTACTAGGACCTTCGGTAAAACACTGAAGGTAATTGGCATTCATTATGATGGTGGTATCTTTGCCTTACTTCTGATCTCAAAAGTTCCGTATCTCACCACTGAGAAATATCATTTAGTGTAAGGATTGTTGGTAAGGTCCTTAATCAGCATAAAGACATATCAAACTATTTCTCTTTTGATGAGGATTTCTTATTGTGGATGGGTGTGGAATTTTATTCGTATAACTTCGTATAATGTATGCTATACGAAGTTATTACGAGTGTTCCAGTTCTCAGCTCCAAAGATGGGTTCCTAGGAGTTCATCTTAAAGTGGACATATTATACATAACACTGTAGTGTGTATGACAGAATGCTGACCTCGGAGAGGCCATGCAATGGTCACTGTGACTGATGATAACATCCAAAGCAGAGCAGGAGGGCTGGTGAGGGACAGGCAGGTGAGAGGTTCACAAGAGGTAAGAATTTTTTAAAATACTTTCATTACTCACTTTTAAATTTAATTGCATTGTGGTCAGAAATGTAGCCTGTCTGATACTAATATTTCTAATTGGTTGAGACTTATTTTATGGCCTAGCATGGTGTCAACTCTTGTAACTGTTGCATATGTGTCCAAAAAGAAGGTGCATTCTCTAACCATTGGGCAAAGTTATATATATATATGTGTGTGTATATATATATATATATATATATATATGTATATATATATATGTGTGTGTGTATATATGTGTGTATATATATATGTGTGTATGTATATATACATACACAATACACACATGCACACACACATACACACATATATATATAAAAAATGAATTAAAGTCATTGGTTGTGTTTTTAAATCTTTTGCATCATTACTAAAAAGATTAGTCTACTCGACCTATAAATAATTGAAAGAGCTGTGCTGTAATCTGTTCTTATGATGAAGGATTTGTCAATTTCTCCCTATATCTACAGCAATTTTTGCTTTTTATACTTTGATGCTATTTCATGGTTGTATCCTCCTGGCAGATTCGACCTTTTATGGAGTGATCACCTATATCCCTTATAATGTTTTTTACTGTAAATCCTACTTTATCTGATATTCATTTAGCCACCCAGTTTCCTTTTATTTAGTATTTGGTAAGTAAGTTTTTTCCGTTTTTTTTACTTTCAACCTTTCTCTGTTCTTATGCTTCACGTATGTCTGTTGTAAATAACACATAGCTGGGGTTTTTTAAATCCATTTGGAAATCTCTGTTTGTTAAATGGAAAGTAAATCCATTTACATTAATGCAGATTTGTTTTTAATCATCTTTTATTTTCTACAAATTGTACTTTTTATGTTTTCTTCCTGTTT